>NW_016159761.1:64026-72584 GCF_001687245.7 Rhagoletis zephyria | reverse complement strand
AAAAAAAAAAAACCTACAAAAATTTCGAATATTTATAAATTACTATGCATCTAATCAAATATTTGCTTTATGCCCTTTTGAGGAAACATTTTTCGTAGCAAGCGATGGCATTTTTTATCCTTTAATTTCATATTTTTTATTCGGCGTTTTGACCCGCCATTTTAATTTCAGGAAATTGCCACGCGATATTCAAACTATATGAAATAAGCTTTCAATTGCACTATCAACTATTTTTTAGATTCAAATGATGTTAGCATGACATTCATAAAAAATACAGTTAAATCTGATTAAATTTGGGATGAGTTTAAAAATTTATGAATTTTTGTTTGCTTATCATACTGCGTGCACTTAATATGTAAATGTTTTTGCGATATAAACTAAATTGATTTTTTTAATTAACATCTTCAAAAAAGATTGCACAAAAATTTTGTTATCTTTTTTTCGAGCCTTTGAACTCTATGCCAAGANTTGCGATATAAACTAAATTGATTTTTTTAATTAACATCTTCAAAAAAGATTGCACAAAAATTTTGTTATCTTTTTTTCGAGCCTTTGAACTCTATGCCAAGAAGTACTGTCTTAAAAAGTATTGTGACTGCAACTGCTGGACTGCTTTGCGCTTATTCTGCCTTAGAATGAATCAGTGATGCCAGGAATTTAATTGTCGGCTTTTTCTTGAGTAACGCTTTCATTTAGTGACGGAGAAAGAGCGCTAATTTCCCTGACAGAGATCCGCTGCATCCAGATAAGTCTGATTACCTCGATAGATCTCCATCGATTAGGTTTTAAGAAGGACTCCAGCCATGCTAATCCTGGGTAGGTATACAAAAAAAAAATATATTTATATATATGGATGGTGTGATACATTAATTCGCCCCTGAAAGTCCATGCTAATCCTGGTGAAGCGTTTAAAAAGTAGATTAGTTTAGATGGATATCTAAGTATCTATCACACGCTGCTGTAACCTCAGTACAACTTCTTAACCAAAAGTCCTCGCTAAAACTACATTGTATAGGTCTCCTTTTACATTCTGTGGAAGATTTATGACTGTTTACGTATTCGTGGCCGACGAGTACCAAAGACGTTAGAACGATGAACTGTATGATCTTTACAAATAATAAATAAATAGACAAAGTACACAGCGTTTATGCTGTTTGTGCCATGTCGGACGAAGGGAGGCGAATACCTTAGCCATGACAGTATTCGTTGAGGTATCCGCTAGTACTTATTGAAAAAGAGGAAGACAGAAACTTCGATTTACGTGGTGTGCCTAAGCGGCGACAATTAGAAAGAAGAAGAAAGGATTTACTTCTAAAATTACTATTTTACGTGCTTCTGAATTGCAAAATTATAAAATCGGTTTGACTTAAAAATTCTTAAAGGTAAGAAAATATTTTATTATTTTGCACGTCAATATTTCCATGAAAATGGCCAAAAAATTTAAATTTGTATGAATTCGTTGTCACAGAGACTCATTGTTTCTGCAGCATAAAAAGCCTCTTCCTAAAATTTCATGAAAACGATGTGGCTACTTTTTATCATCGGAGTGTACTCATTTGCAGGACAGCCACAAGTTGCACAATACAAATTAAGAGAAATAATAAGGTAATTTTAATAATTTTTGCCCCTTTTCAACCGTTTATCTCTACAATAAAATATCTATTGTTCTATTCATAAAAAGTCAAAAATCGCACCTTCAAGGTCAGCTTCTTCAAATGTAGTTTACCTTTGCACATATGCATATATGTATATAAGTATTTATAAAAGTATATCCGTGTACGAACATATGCAAATAAACATACAATACATACAACTGTATATATTTAAGTCATAAGAAACCTCTACAGGTGAGCGCGCATATGTACGTGAGCTACAGGTGAGAAATAATTTTTACCTGCCTTGTGTTGCTCAAATTCTATCGAAGGGCAAAATATTTACACCTTGGCTGAAGTTAATTTAACCTTACACCTACCTACGCACACATAGAATAAGCAAGTGAAATTTCAAAGTTACCACTGCAAAGGTGAGATCAAATTATAACAATTTAAATAATGAATTGTCAACTTAAAATTCAATAAACCACAAACTTCACCGACATTACGCAGCCCACAAAAGCATAGAAGCGCATACCGACTACCTGAGACTGAAGGAAAATGAACCTGAGCAATTTAAGGTATCTGTGTAAGTACGCCAGTAATTTGTGTGCATGTGTATGTGCTGCTGTTTGGTCATTAAGGCACTCAAAAGAACAATCGACAACTAGTTTGTATACAACTACAACAAAATATGTTTAGTAAAACAAAAGCAGGAACAGCAGCCACTAAACAACCGCAGAATTTGTTATGGTCGCCTGCCATGAAAACCTCTGCTTTTGTGACATGCCGGCGACTAACACTTGCGAACGCAAATATTTGGCGGAAAAATTCAAGAATTACCGACTAACAAGCTGAATCTTGCTGATGGGGAAATCCCATCACTCAAATGCTCACATTTTTGAATAGTGACACGAGATAAATGAGGTTTTCAAAAACATCTGAAGAGCTTGTGAATGTTACAATAAAATTCTTTGAAACACCAAGGACCAAAAGAGGTCAACAATAGCACAGGAGCGAGTATGATGCGGGCGACAACTTGACGCCAACTCTAATGACCTTGTACGCACACAGGCACATACACACATACATGCGTTGTAAACAAAAGTATGCAAATGTGTGTGTGTGAGGTAAAGGCCAGGGCTAAACAACGTTAACGTCACTACTTGCATACCTGCAAGTGAGACTTTTCACGGTCTTCCTCTGCGAGACGTTTGTTTACGCATTTTATTAATCACTTTTGTATACAAACATACTCGTATATGCATATGTACATATGTATGCATAGACATATGTATGTGCACGAAAAAATTGCGAAACGATTAGTGCGCGCTGAAACTTATTGACGGAAATTCCAAAGTTGCCATTAAAATCAATAGAAGCTGCAGCCTTCTGTTAACCTGCCGATGACCTTCGCTGAACGAAAGGATATGTTTGGAGGTAGGGCGGTCACCTTTTTATTGTAATTTTAGTAATTTTGTTTAGGAGGCGTCTTGTTTGATACGAGTATAAGCACGTCCAGGTGAACTTTCAAAAAATGCACTTTTGCGCAAAATTCGATACCTACCTATTTAATTTAATTTTTCTACCATCCCTACCTCAGCGATCTCTACACAAATTACTCGATTTTATTAGAGATCAAGAAAATTTACTAGCTAAAATTATTTAAAAAAAAATAAAAAAAAAAAACGTTTGAATGTACCAGGTTTCTCCACTGAGAAAAAAATCTACCAACAATTGGTTAATAATGCCGCTGTGGTGTTGTGGTTAGCAGTGCGCACTACCACTCCACAGGGCCTGTTTTCAAACCCTGGTCAGAGCAGCAGTCGCCCCTCGGCAGGCGGCGGTAAACCTCCGAGTGTATTTCTACCATGAAAAACAGCTTCTCATCAAAATACAATCGCCGCTCAGAGTCGATGTAAAACTGCAGGTCCCTCCCCCTTGTGTGACAACATCAAGGCGCACACCACAAATCGGAGGAGAAGCTCGTCCAAACACTAACATATTGTGTTGGCACCAATCTATTATTATTATTATTAATACCAAATTCAAACTTGAAAAGGATTCAGTGTGATTTTTGTTTAATATTAACTATGTTATATTTGATCTATTTTTTCGCTTGTACACGATTTTTTTCTGCACTTNGTTGATCTATTTTTTCGCTTGTACATGATTTTTTTCTGCACTTCATAGATGCTTTTTCTTATTTTCACAAAATAAAAATGTGTTTGTATAGTTTTAAACAACTGCTGCCTCTGACGGGATTTGAACCCGGAACTTCTGAAATTTTGCCAATAACAAAAGCATCTCTGCACATTCAGCCACATCCGTTCTGTAAATTTGTCTTCAAATGTGCAACTTGAATCAATTTTCTTCGTCGTTTGTTCTTCAATTCGCAGATAGTATATATTGGTGCTAACACATATGTTAGTGTTTGGCCAAGCTTCTCCTCCGATTTGTGGTGTGCGCCTTGATGTTGGCACACAAAGGGGAGGGACTTAAGTTTTACATTGACTCTGAGCGGCGATTGTATTTTGATGAGAAGCTGTTTTTTAAGGCAGAAATACCCTCGGAGGTTTGCCATTGCCTGCAGAGGGGCGACCGTTGTTAAGGAAAAACTTTTTTCTTATTTTTTTGCGATGTTGCTTTGACCAGAGCATAAACCCAGGCCTCTCGGAGTGGAAGCGCGCACTGCTTACCACTACACCACAGCGGTGCCCACTTCGCAGATGCTTTTTCGTAACTAGAAAAAATGATATGTTGCTTCTGACGGCGTTCGAACCCAAACATGCATATATGATGCAAGCCAGTTTTTATCTTTACTAAGCTAATAATTTATAGTTTTATATTTGACTCACAATATACAAACAATAATTAACCAAAAATACTCTAAAAAACTCTTAAAAAAATAACTGTTATTTTCGGTCCTTCCAATATTCGCATTCGCAAAAGATCCGCATTGATTATTGCGAATGCGAAAACGAATGCGAATGTCAAAATTAATGCGGAAGCTCCGCGGTTGCGAATGCGAATATTCGCAACAACCCTGGTACATATGTATGTATCTATTCAAAGTGCTTCTTTCCATTACGTATCCAAGAACTAATTTTAAAATTTGCAAACAAATTATTTCCTTTCAACGGTTGATTTCATACTCTATGTAAAAAAAAAACTTTGTCGTTTTTTAAAAATCGACGAAATTTATTAATAGTTTTCTTAGCAAAATTAATTTCAATCGCTAAACTAATGATAATATCGCTAGCTTAGAGTGAAAAGTTGCTAAGTCCACTTTTTATGAAAACTCATATTTTGATATAGGAGGCTAGAGAAATTGAATAGGCATCGTTTCGAAAATTATAAAGGTACTTGTTTTATTTTTTCCTCTTCATAAGAAATAAAAGGAAAATTTGCTAAGTCCAAAAGAAGCACCACAAATCCTATAAGGCCAAAATAAGACGACATCTTTTAATAAATATCGAATCCTTCTGATTCTTATGGAGTTTTGCTTTGCTTTAAACGCGCAAAATGTTTGATTCAAAGTCTTGAGAAATAGTTAAAGAAAATGGCTATAGGAAGATTTTTTCCTCTCCTGTAAAATTTTTAAAATGGGACTTAGCAACTTTTCTTTCTAAGCTAGCGATATGTTATTAATGCAGTGATGGGCAGCGCAAAAAGAACTCCATAAGCGAGTTAAAACGTTTTGCACATGCGTATGGTGTTCTGCCTGAATTATTGTAACATTTTTCTTGCTGCTAATTAGTAAGTTTATTAAGCAATTCCTATTTCTGCTGAGAAATATCACTGACGGTAGTTTTTGTCATTCATACCCTTAAGGAGATGTTATCGGCATCAAGTTGCTATCGACCTCATTAATTATGCAATATATGTATAATTATTCGATCGCATCGGGAGTGGTTTGACGAAGAATTCGTCTTCAAACAATGCACTTTTGTTAGAAAACAGCTTGTTGTTAGTTTCAACTATTAATTAATTTTGGTGTAGCATTGAGTTGAAAACTTTAATAAAAATCTTAATTAATATTAAATTTTATATAACTTTTAATTAAAAAATTTTACAAAATCGGCTTTAAATTTTTTCATATAGATATTAACCTCTCCTTTATTATATTTTGAAACAGCATTAAATACTGTCGTAAGTTGCTGGAAACAATTTTTTTAAAACTCTGATGGAAACTTTTTCTTTAAAACATGGGGTACAAATTGGAAATTTTCTTTAAATTTTGAATTCAAACCCCCCACTATTAAAGCTATTATTCAATGAATTGGGATAGAATTTTTTCGTGGAAGTCATTAGCTCGTAAAAATTTCGACACTAGCCTTTTTGGTGCGGCATCTTAATGTAGAATATACCTACATATACATATGTATATAAATCTACAGTGACTTAAACAAGTGACCACGTGTTGATTTTTTACGTACAAGCTATATTAGGGTGCCCATCGAATATTTTTTTGAAATTTCAAGACCCTACTCCCTAATTTCCTCATATGAAAAATATTATTACAGAGGTAGCGACTTGTCATTTTAGGTCAGGAAATACAGTTTTATAGATTTATCAGTTTTTCAGTGGCTAGTTTTGATTTAATTTTAAAGATCAAACCGGCTGTGAGAAGAAGATTTCTGGGCCTAAAATGTTCGATGGGCACCTTAATATACGTACATATGTATAGTATGTATGTTAATGAATAGAAATTTTGAAACACGCATAAAGACAAAACATTTCATAAAATATTTATTTACACTACATTTGCATCTGAAAATAGGCAAAAAGCGAAGTAATGCAGCTACTTTAAAACAGCAATAGTGATTCGTTTTTTTGCCTTCGCGGAAAGGCAAAGGAAATTTTATCACAAGCTGGCGTCTAAATAATTGTTGTAAATGCAAGTGCGTCTAGCATAAATGTGACTAAACGACCAACACGTCGATGGGGAAGTCCCAAACGAGGAAAGGTTACTTACATACATACATTTGTTTTCAAACAACTGTACTGTACATAGAGGTGGGGATTTCCTGAAAACTTTGATGCGTTTATATTTGAGATAGTACTCATTGTATGGCGCCGACAATTTGGCGCCAAGTCCAATTACCCTTTGCACACATTTCACATAAGTGTTTGCATACACCGAACTTACGTTGGCGGGAAAATGTGTACACCAGTTCAAGCAAACTAATAGCTAACTAAAGCAATGGCAAGCCATTTCACACCCTTCACCCACACGATTCATGTAACCTCTAACTAATTTAAGGAAAATCCAAAGTTTGTTTTATAAAAGAAAAACATCGCTGTGGTTATATTTAACGATTTGCCTCTTTAGATTTTCGGTCTACCATCTCAGAGTATTCTTTTGGGCGCTCGCCAACGAAATAACATCATTCTGCCCAACCGCTTTACAAGTAGCAATTTTATCCATTCTTTTTTCCAGTTCCGAATTCACGTTTTTATAATTGTGTCAAAAATTATATTTTGTTTTTAGGCAAACTCCAAATTGATTTTAGACCTATGGTTTCTTGCTTAGAATTACCCGTAGAATGCTATAGGCGCGTAATAAAAAAAAATTACCCGCCCTAATATATGTTCATATATTCTGAAAGAGTTTTATAAGGCTCCATATATAGACATATTTTTAAAAGACTCTTCTTTTCTTTTCCATTTCAAGATTGGTTCAAATTTTAACTTTTATATGTATCTTTATAAACTTTCTTCATTCTATAAATTTTATTTTTTAGAGAAATTGCGCAATCTCTATTCGAAGTAGGGTTTGCCTTCATAGGGATTATGAATACCGTTCATTTAAACCATTTCGTATTTCGCTTGATAAGAAAAATGCTTTGTTTTTGAAGTTTTATATTTACATATCTCTATAAATTTGTTTTTGTAGATTAATTTCTCTTCATATTTTCGAAGTTGGATTCCTCTTCAAAAAATTTATGTATTCATATCATTCCAGAATTAATATATAGCACAGGACTGTGATGTTATATCCCTTAAAAACTATCACGAATTTGGAGAGGTATTAGGTACTAAGCTACGAAAAAAAAAAATAATTCTATCACGTAAATTTTCCAAGGAAATTCGTTTTTATTTATTTCTCCTTAATGTTACCGCATAATAATTACTAACGTTAACTTCGAAGTTCCATAAGTCCTTCTAATGTACTTAGTCTTTAGGGGTATTTTTAACTACCACTGTTTTTTTTTAAAGACAAAGTTTAATTTTAGTTTGATTACTTTTCGCTTTTCATAAAAGTTACATGTTATCAATACTAAAATATGGCAAATATTCATAAAATTTTAATAGACTGGGCTTACACAACATGTTTGTGTTTGGCCGAGCTTCTCCTCCGATTTGTGGCGTGCGTCTTGTGTTGTCATACAAAGGGAAGGAACCTGAAGTTTTACGACGACTGCGAACGGCACTTGTACTTTTACGAGAAGCTGTTTTTCATGGCTGAAAACACTCTTAGGTTTGCCATTCATTACCTGCCGAGGGGCGACCGCTATTAGAAAAAAAACCTTTTTTTATATTGACGGAAACTGAGTCGAATACGGCCCAGGGGAATGGTACGCGACTGCTAACCACTACAACACCAGTCCGTCAAAGAAGTAAGCTACACAAAGATTTCTACTAAAAATTGGCTTATTTAAGAAAAGTATTGTCCTTATTCAAGCAAAAAATGCTCATTTTCTTAAAAAAAAAATCAAATCTTCAACCAACTTAAGACCGATCTCAGCTTTTGGAATAAAAAATGAATCAACAATTGCAGCGCCAGGGTAAGCATAATTCTTGCCTTCCTCCTTTCACGACTCTAAAATCTCCGTAAAAGTGTACAAAATTACCTGCCCAGGTGAGCATTGATATTAAAGTTGCGAAATTTTTTTACCTTCTTGAATTTAGGTTGATAAACCTTCACATCTTTGGCTGGAGGACAAAAAACTTGTGTTTTAC
>NW_016159761.1:54393-63901 GCF_001687245.7 Rhagoletis zephyria | reverse complement strand
GGTTTGCCTTCATAGGGATTATGAATACCGTTCATTTAAACCATTTCGTATTTCGCTTGATAAGAAAAATGCTTTGTTTTTGAAGTTTTATATTTACATATCTCTATAAATTTGTTTTTGTAGATTAATTTCTCTTCATATTTTCGAAGTTGGATTCCTCTTCAAAAAATGTATGTATTCATATCATTCCAGAATTAATATATAGCACAGGACTGTGATGTTATATCCCTTAAAAACTAATCACGAATTTGGAGAGGTATTAGGTACTAAGCTACGAAAAAAAAAAATTATTCTATCACGTAAATGTTCCAAGGAAATTCGTTTTTATTTATTTCTTCTTAATGTTACCGCATAATAATTACTAACGTTAACTTCGAAGTTCCATAAGTCCTTCTAATGTACTTAGTCTTTAGGGGTATTTTTAACTACCACTGTTTTTTTTTAAAGACAAAGTTTAATTTTAGTTTGATTACTTTTCGTCTTTTCATAAAAGTTACATGTTATCAATACTAAAATATGGCAAATATTCATAACAATTATAATAGACTGGGCTTACACAACATGTTTGTGTTTGGCCGAGCTTCTCCTCCGATTTGTGGCGTGCGTCTTGATGTTGTCATACAAAGGGAAGGAACCTGAAGTTTTACGACGACTGCGAACGGCACTTGTACTTTTACGAGAAGCTGTTTTTCATGGCTGAAAACACTCTTAGGTTTGCCATTCATTACCTGCCGAGGGGCGACCGCTATTAGAAAAAAAACCTTTTTTTATATTGGACGGAAACTGAGTTCGAATACAGGCCCAGGGGAATGGTAGCGCGCACTGCTAACCACTACACCACACCAGTCCGTCAAAGAAGTAATGCTATACAAAAGATTTCTACATCAAAATTGGCTTATTTAAGAAAAGTATTGTCCTTATTCAAGCAAAAAATGCTGCATTTTCTTAAAAAAAAAATCAAATCTTCAACCAACTTAAGACCGATCTCAGCTTTTGGAATAAAAAATGAATCAACAATTGCAGCGCCAGGGTAAGCATAATTCTTGCCTTCCTCCTTTCACGATTCTAAAATCTCCGTAAAAGTGTACAAAATTACCTGCCCAGGTGAGCATTGATATTAAAGTTGCGAAATTTTTTTACCTTCTTGAATTTAGGTTGATAAACCTTCACATCTTTGGCTGGAGGACAAAAAACTTGTGTTTTACATACCTTTGCGGAAGTTAATTTGCCTGCGTACTCGAATAAAGCAAACCAATGAAAAATCAAAGGTGAGATCATATTGTTATACATACTATCAACTTAGCATTCATTTAACCACGACCAAGTCCACCTTTAAAGAGCCTAGAAAAACTTAAACTAAGGTAGTAAATAACACATTTTGCTTGTGTCAAATGCATAAATCTAGGTATGTAGTGCGACTAACACAAGGTATCAGGTATTTGTAGGTTGTTGTACGACAATTAAGGCGTTGAAAAGGCTACTTTGGTGTGGCTTTTGTGTATTTGAAATAAATTAGGTTTTCATAAAAGTTTGGAGAGTTTGTTATTGCTACGAAGCAATTCAGCGGAAAATCGCTAGCGACAACAAGGACTCAGGAATAACTACATACATACATATTTATGTAGTTATGGTTGTAAATATGTTCGAAAAAATGCGCAAGTAAAGGTATCGAACAAAAATAAGTTCGGCAGCACATAGTTTTATACCTACGCTTGTTTACACTTTTTAACGCCTTAACTAATATACATACAGTGCACGCTCGATAATGTGAACTAACTAAAATCAAGCGGGGGTTCGCATTTTCGAATGTCAGAATTGAGACAAAAACATCCCCCCATTAAACATTTTTAGATGGATATTTACATCTATGAAACAGAATTTAATGGATTTATTCAAAAAAGGACTGAGTACAGAAATACTTTACCACAAAAAAATTTAAGTGTTCATTTTAAACCAAAATTATTTCAATAAAACTCATCTTACATTCACAAATATGAAAGCGTATCAGTGAATCAGTAATTTTTTTGCTACTTCTTCTTCATGGTTACACCTCCTTCTGCCTTCTCTTTTAATCGCAAATAAATACTTTTTGGAGCGCGTAGTAAAAATTAAACTATCCCGTGCCCTAGCTAAGTTATTGCCGCCATAATCCTGAATCTATCGACCAGGACACTTATCATCCAAATAAAAAACGCAGATGCAAGTGAATATGTGTTAATATATGCCTTACAAATGCAATGCAAACAATGTAGTTTTGTGGCACAATCCGAAGAGCCGAACAATTGATGATGATGTGGTTGTATGAAACGCTCATACTTTGATTTTTTTTAATCACAAAAAAACAAATTTCTTTTGACTGTGATATAACTTGGAAAAATGTTTGACGCCATTAACGTGGTCTTGAATGCTTTCCTTACCACTATTAACAAATTTTTACATATCCTATAATGCGCTTCATGATCATTTTTTCCATTTTGTATATGTATAATCCTGGGATAATTTAGGTATTCTATCTTAAGTGAAGCCATTCAAAGGACTTAGCCAATAAGGGCTGAAAAAATATTTACAATTTACGCTAATGTATGTATGAATATGTTTATATAATTTAGCATTACAAATGAAATTCAGTAAGCATTTTAGACTCAATGCATACATATAGGTAAATTCATTAAACAAGTATGATTTTTATAAATTAAAAGAACAGTTTTAAAAGAATATCTCGAAAAGGCCATCTGAAGAATGTCCTACAAAAGCCCATGTGCAAGCTCTTTATTGGGTAGCGAAACCAGAAGTCCTTCAGTTTGTGCCACTCCACACAAAAAAGGAAATAATGACTTCCAGAACTTCTACTTTTTTGGAAATCGCCTGAAGATAAAAAAATTTGATTTTAACAAAATAAACTAAACAGAAAGAAGGTAAACACACCAGATATTTATTGTTCAACATGTTAGAAAAAATAAAAGAAATATTAACCTTTTTCATAGCAAAAATTGGCCAAGAATGAAATAGGCGTCTGCATTACCCTCATTAAAAAACCACGATAATTTAGGTGTGGACCAGGACACCTGGATAACTTTCCAAAACCAGAACCAATCCTGGAAAACCAGGACGTCTGGCATATAGTACAGGATTCTCCGAACTTAGAAATTGGAAAATTTCCTGTATTTTTGGATTATCAATATGTTACATAACGTTCATCTGTATTTATTACATATACATATACACAATTTATGAATTTTACCTACAAATATGTAGCTTGATCAAATCACGATTGAAATACAATAGGGGTATTCACGACCCGGTGCATATGGTCTAGCATGGGGCATAGATAGCATAAATAGCATGATCGGTTATTGTTTGAACAAATGAAACAACAACAAAATTATCCAATCGTGCCTTCTATGCATCATGCTAGACAGTATGCACCGGATCGTGAATATCCCTAATATACATATATTTTTTTAATTTCGTTTTAAGCGGGCACATACAGTGGGGAGCAGAAATCAGTACACTGTGAGTTTGGTTAAATATATGCAAGGCTTTTAAATTAAATTTTTTTGTTATATAATATGGCTTATACTTTAACTAAAACCATATAAACTAAACCTTAAAGCTTTATACAGAGCTTAGAAAAAAAGCTTCACTAAAATTTAAACTTTTTAATCTGATTTCTTAGAATTGTATTGAATACGCTCTTTGGCAGCCTATTACATTTTTGTATAATAAAGTGCAAAGTTCAAGCGGCCACAAAATTGTTTAATTTTAATTTTTTTATGACGGCGTTTGCCTTTTTTTCATATAACAAGTGCAATTTATAAAAACTGACGTTGATGTTTTTAAATTTTCTTTACAAACAGTCTTGGGCGTCAATGCAAGTTTTTAGAGTATGACCCATACTCGCTTGTGGGCGCTGGTGTGATTGCCAGCTTTTACTAATAATTACATACTAGCTAAACAGTTAAATGGAATTGAGAGGCCAGCAGTCACTGGCGCAACAGGTGCAATGAGATCCTGTCCGCACGGATAGCAAGGCACTCTTTTCTACCTCTGTTAGATTTCAGCTAGTGGGTGACTGTAGGAGATGGCTAGCCTATATTTCGGATCAATATAAAATTAGCCTAATATAGCCACCGGGACATAGGGAAATTTATGGAAAGAGGCAGCGGATGAACTAGCAAGGTGCGACTGCGAACTGAATGTGTCCCAAGGGGTGGGCATGCTGAGATCAAAGGAAAAATTTACAAAATTTATCACTCGAAGGCCAAGCAGTGCTGGAACTTAAAACCAAAGCTGTCTTAGAAATAAGCAAAGAATATGCCTGCAAACTTACTGCGCTGGCTCGTTTGGGTACATGCCGAAAAGGATTGGATTGCCTTTCGACTGATTCTGTCTTGTTGCGATGACCCTGGCTCCAAAAGGGCAGTCAAACACTTCCTGTGCGAGTGCCCAGTCGTGGAAAGGATGAGGCTAAAGACACTCGGCAAACCATTCCTGTAGAAAATTGCAGAGTGCAGCTGCCTCCCGTGGTATGACGTACTGAAATTCATTAAAGCCGCCAAATGGCTGTAGGTTACACGAGTTGTGGAATCAAAATGGAAAACTTGGTAATTGCTGCCTGTAAAGCCTGTAAACCAGTCTAACCATTACGTGAGAACTACTCATTTCTATTCATCATCAACAGGAATTCTGCTATTATTTCATTGCATCCCTTAACTTTTAGTGAAATTTAATGCACTTCACTTGTCGTCAACAACCATTCTAAAGATCAATTTTCAAGGGAAATTTCTACCGATCTCATATTATACAAAAAAATACTTGTATTAGAAAACAAGTGTAGCAGTAAGCGAATGGGAAAATTTCGCTAGATAATAGCAAAGAAATATATAATTGAAAAAAAAGGAAAATTGGAGTCGCGCGCATTTACAAACGCGTAATTCCGCGGCTTGGGGGTAACTCAAAATCAATTTGAACAACATTATCGGCAACAGGTTCAACAGTCACGTTCAAAAGTTGAACGCACGCACAATCGCGAAGTGCCCTGGAGCGGCTCACAACCATTCATTTGTACGTTGGTGAAACTTAAGTAAATAAAATTGCGGTTAATTTCAGGGAAGTAGTTGCTGCTTTGTTGGAGCATACAATTTTCATGAAATCACTTAGATATTTATATAGTCGAATGGAATAGTGAAAGGGTTCATGCTTTTGTTTGCAGGTTGGCTATGAAAAGATAATATTTTATTCAACGAATTTTTGTATATTTAATGAAATTCACTTGAAGACGAAAATTTAAAAAAAGAAAGCGCAAAATTTTTCTTGTAATCAATTGTGCAAGAGAATTATCTAATAAAATCACAACTTTTTTTCAATAGCTCCTTCTAGTCTTTCAAGTGGGCGTTCAGGCAGCCTTATTATCCTTTCATCTCAACCTCTGATATTCACACATTTCTACACACAAAAACACGCATATTTTTTATTTGAATTTAGTTGCGTGAAGAAATGAATAAGGAACCCTCATCACTTCAGCTAGCGATCGTTTAGTCGCATAAAGTGTTTAGCTAGATTGTGATCGAGTAGCGCTAGAAAAAAAGCAGAACTTCTACGAGCACTCCTTTTCCTACGCTGCTCAGGGAGCCAAACGCATTTCAATGCTTGTCAACATTTTGATGTCTTATCAAGATGATGAGCTGTGACAAGATACCGAGTTAAATAGCGGACTTCTGAAGACATTTGTGGGCATGTAAGCAAATGTTTTGTTTTTGTGCGCTAAACTGGCATTCAAGTTGCTTGCGCAGGTCCTAAATTTCTTGGTGTTTTTTTTTTTTGCTCCCTTTTCAATAAGTTGTTAATTTATATTCATGTCCAGGCAGCCAAGCAACTGGTGGTGCGTCATTTAACTTTGTTTAATAATCTGACGGCATTTTGATTTCATCACATCGCATATCGAATGACAAATTCGTGAGAAGCACGCACATGCATCTTCTTCTTTCACTTCTGTGCTGCCTTTAAAATCAACCGCTAACGATCATATTATCCCCGATCAACTTGTAATCCTGACAAATCATAGCGCGGCAATCAATTGAGACACTTCGATAATGATTGCAGGCACAAAGGAGCGCGACTGTTGGCTGGCACGAAAAAGTAATTTGAATCGAATAAGCATTTCATTGCTCCTAAAGTGATCCTTTCAAAATTCTCAATCAACGCTCATTTAATGTACTGACTGACCGCATTTTACGTTATAAATAAACATGCGAATATATAAATATAACAGCCACAAATTTGCAATGGAAATTATGGAGACAGCGAAAGAATGTCAACGTGTAGCTGTCATTTGAAGTAAAACAATACAATTTTTCATTTATTTTTTTGCTGATACCATCACGGCCGGCCGTTTCAAGGAATCAAGCGTTAGCTGATGGTTTACTTCGATTTTCACTCCTTTTTAAATACCATTTTCAAGTGCATCAACACAAAAAACATTGCCTGCGTTAAGGGGTTGGATTTCGCAAAAGACGCAGGGCCCAGCATCTCTGGTTTCGATTGACACTTGCAGATTAGTGAAGTGTCGAGTGCCTATTCGCAAAAATTTTTCTTCTTAATTGCAGTATGCATTCAATACACCAACACAATGGTAGATGTACATATGTATGTATGTATGGATATGGAATATCTATTCAACAAATACGGTTTTTAAGGAAAATTTTTCTGTTTTATTTGTTAACAAGAAGCATGCATTTGAGGATTATTGTTAGCTGCTTCTCAGACATCTGTACAATGATTTGCATTTTTTGGCTTGTGTCGTTCTCAATTTTTTTTAGATTCCGTATATTTATTTGAATTAACTTCTTGGTTCTTTGACTTTTGAAAATTATAATCCTATCTTCCGGTTGTTAAGTGGTCAACATAATTTTTCTCAGTTTTCAATGAATTGATTCTTTAAGGTGTGGATGCAAAAACCAATATCATTCGGAACACCTCCAAATACAAGACATACAAATACTCTCAACTAAGGAAGAAAATAAAATGTATGTACTTATTTTTGTTGTTAATTTCTTAAATAAGCAGAAAACAAACATTTGGTAGTGAATCAAGTGATTTTCTCAGATCTCTATGGAAGTCAACTTCGCAGCATACACCCCAATAATCAAAAAAAAAATATCGATACCAGCTAAGGTTAAGGCGTCCGAAACAATTGATAATTTTAGGGTCCAGGCTCCGGGGTATATTGTGGATGCATTAAAACTTCACAGCCAAGCTTTCATAACTCATTTAGATGAAACACAACACCTTTTGTGTATTCTGGTTAGTGATTTTAGTCGATTTATGTTATCTGGTTAGTTGTTATTAATTATGATTATTATCGTACGACCAGGCGTTAGCACTTCATAATGGACAAACGCAAATCCCGCCAAACGCATTACATTACCTCGCATGGAGCGAATACTGATTTTTCAGCAATTGTGTAGCTTCATTGTTTTTGGGCAATGATCTTTTTTGCTCCAGTAATCAAAAAGTAATATTAAATAATTTTAAAAATATTTGGCGCTTACACATTTGCTAAATGCTTGGCCAAACTTCTCTCCGAATTTGAGGTGTGCGCCTTGATGTTGTCGCACAAGTCGTATGTATTACTAGGTTTACGATTAGCGGCCATAATTATTTTTATGAATATTTCAACTCGAAATGTTTAGAAAATACGTGTTTTGATATATAGAATTGTAAATGTTTAAAATGCAGTAAATATATGTTAAAACATTAACAGAGTTGCCACCTGTTAAAAAATTTAGTTCAATTAGTTAAATGAATTGCTGCAATATGGGTATTAATGGAAATGGGTTGGAAAAGGCTTTATCTCTAAGCAACCTTCCAGGGTTTAAAAAATGAAATTCAACTTTAATTTAAGGAATTAATTAGTTTATTTAAATATGTATCACAGTATAGGTAAGAAATGGGTGTATTCGAGGTGCAATTAAAGCGGCAGTGTTACTTTTTATGAAAGAGTATCACGTTCTACGCGAAAATTTGGGCGACTCTGCCTACATCAACGTTCGAGGAACAAAATTTAGACAATCTGTTACTTATAATTGGAAAATCAAAAGCAACGTAAAAATTTTTCCAGCGCAATTTTCGCAGCATTTTAGAAAATTTTCAGTTGAGCATCAGCAACATGTAATCAGGAAAGAAACAAGTCTGCAATATTGCGGTAATTATTCCATAGCTCGAAAGCACCCAATGTAATAAAACTAGATTTTTGTAATAATAAATTATTTATTTTTAAAAGAATTTTGTAAGTATTAACTTGGAGTAAATTAGCGTCCTGCATTACTGAAATATCGGAGTTTTCGTATATTCAACGCATTGCTTTTCCATGNTATTAAGTGCACCGAATTTGGCACAAATTGAAAAATCGGTTACCGAGATATACATTTGTGGTCAAAAGTGCGCGGGCGTGGCGCCGCCAAAAAATAATAATAATTTTATTTAATGCTAAGAGGTTAATCCAAGAATCGAATTTGAGTGAATTAGCTTCAGTAGTTATTGATTTATCGCAGTTTTCGCGTTTCTGTAAATTACCGTTATATGGGAAATGGGCGTGGTTATCGCCCGATTTTAAGTATTTTTAGCAATTATGTTAGATATAGCCTAAGCAAGGCTTATACCGAGTTTGGTACGGATTAGTGAAGCGGATACTGAGATACAGCATTTCATCATAAGTGGGTGGGGCCACTCCCATTTCCTAAAAATTTAATAATAATCCAATTTTGTTCCAAAATTTTACCCCTCATACCAATTTTCAATAATTTGGATACAATATTTACTGAAATATCGTAGATTTATCTAAATTGACATTTATCTAAATTTAAAAGCTTGTATACCCCAAAAACTATTTATTTAATCATCACTTATATAACATGTAAAGGAAGACATTTGTTTATTCCGAAATATATAACATAGGAAGGGTCGCCTTACATTCCCGCAGATTTCTAGCAACAGGACCGTAAAGTCCTATAAAACATGACTTTTGCTAATATCTCGAAAACTATTTATTTTTTAAATTAAATGGATTCATATTCTACCTCAGCGTCCTCAAATTCATCTAAAAAGTTTAATTTTAGTGTTAAAATAGATCTAAAGAAGTGTTACTATATACTAGTTACGTTTTTAGATTTTTCCTTAATACATTTTCTGAGTAAAGAAATACCACTTATCTGCCATTTTCTGCGGGCAATCTTTTCACACTATATTAGCCAAATTCCTAAGCTTTCAATTGAACAAAGAATAATAACGCGATCTCTCCCGGGGATACAAATAATTCCTTAATATTCACAAAAAGTAACATAAAAATACTTGTTTGAAACTCGCTATTATCGTTACATTTAAATAGAACTTTTGCTTAATAAAATGATTAAAAAATATTTACGCTTAAATACATTATTACCTTCTGTATGCGGATCCATCACTACTTTTTAAGAATACAATGCAGAAATGAAAATATTAACTTAAACCG
>NW_016159761.1:48926-54368 GCF_001687245.7 Rhagoletis zephyria | reverse complement strand
TAATACATTTTCTGAGTAAAGAAATACCACTTATCTGCCATTTTCTGCGGGCAATCTTTTCACACTATATTAGCCAAATTCCTAAGCTTTCAATTGAACAAAGAATAATAACGCGATCTCTCCCGGGGATACAACTAATTCCTTAATATTCATAAAAAGTAACATAAAAATACTTGTTTGAAACTCGCTATTATCGTTACATTTAAATAGAACTTTTGCTTAATCAAATGATTAAAAAATATTTACGCTTAAATACATTATTACCTTCTGTATGCGGATCCATCACTACTTTTTAAGAATACAATGCAGAAATGAAAATATTAACTTAAAACCGTCACGATCTTTCTAGAGAGCAAAAATGTATTTATTTTATAAGCAGCGTAAGAATATTCTGTTTCCGGTCAACGTTGAGCGTTCGCTGCGCATGTTAGAAAAGTGAGGGGGACTGACTAATTTTTTAAGTTTCGTTCAAAATTTTGTCAAATTGGTTTTTGGCCGCCTAATCGTTCAAATACCCCTATATGCGCCGATTCCGAACGGCTAATGTTTTTAATGAGTAGCAAGGATCAAATCCAGGGCCTACACAAGTCGGCATTTCTAACCAATCGATCATGGCTATAGTCGTAACCAGTAAATTATTTGCTTCAAGAATGGCGGTCTTTTCCGAATCAAATTTAAATTGTTTGGCGATGGGATGTTCTGTTGTTTAGCAAAGGGATCGCTGCTTGCATGACAATGTTGATCGACCATTTGCATTACTTTTCCTGCTTTTTCAGTGATTGATCGACCAGAGAACAAAAAGAGGAATTCATAATTGTTTAGGTATATTGCAGTTTTAAATGCCACCTTTGAAATGACATTGCGAATGTTTCGTTACGCCATGGATATCTGAAAGAAGGGTTTCTTCCGCTTCCTGTTTGAAGCAGTAATTGCATTAGCGATTTTGGCCGAGTGCAAAGAGCACGCCGACTGACGCCAATTGGAAATGCCAAGTCTTTCTCCACCTGGTTTGGCAGGGAGGCCTCCCTCTTCCTTTGCTATTATTTTATTTTTCTTGTATTGGGTGTGAAAGTTCTGATTAATAATTTAAAAAGGCTTGCATAAAACTTACCGTGAATTACATGAGGCTATTAGTATCTAGTTTCTGGTAAATAAAAGCTTTGGGGGAAATATAAGGATCAAAATCCTTCTTTAGAGACTGAGAAATGCTATTTGAATCTATCTTCACGGGCTTATAAACATATTCTAATTGTACGCCGGACTTACAATCATCATATTATAGGCTAGGTTAAATTGCTGCGGTTGCCCCTCAGCGGGACACGTTAAGATTCAAGGTTCGTTGTGATACCGGGTGGGGTGCTGATATTCCCCATCTCTCTCAAAATCAGTACGTACTTTTGAAAAATCTCAAAGGGACCTGATTTCCACGTATCTTAGGTCTTCTAAAATATCCCAGAATTTGTTGCGAGACATCTCATGGCATCGTCTTGACAGTGCAAACACTGACAAAAGAAGGGACCGTAACAGTTACAACTTTTAATAAAAAATCGCTATCGTTTGTTACGCTTTATCGCTTTACCTATTCAACCGATCGTCATGAAATTTTGTACACTGTTGTTATTTAGCCCAACTTAAAATATAGGATACATTTAATCTCGATTAGGTAAGAGAGCGTGGCACCTCTCATACAAACGGAATTTTTCATACTGCATTTCTCAGGAAATATTTTTGGTAGATTACTGGAACTTGGTATGGAGATATATAACACCATTCTCTACTCACGGATGAGGGCTGCCTCCTTTAAAAAAAAACGAATTCAACTTCAATTAAGAGAGTTATTTATTTGAAAATGATATTAAAAAAATGGATGTCAAGAGACTTAAAAAAGCTGTAGTTTAATATATTTTGAAAAGGGTTGCCACCTGTTTGAAAAGAAAAAATTTAAATTAATTATACGCAAGCCATCTGAAGAGTTAAAATATTGTTGTCAAACAAAATATTGTTAAGAAACCTTTAGTTTTAAAGTTTTGAATAATATTGAAGTCTTTCATAAGGGTAGCCCCCGTTTTAAAAATTCAACATAATTAGTTTAAATGAAATACTATAATACTAGCAGACCCGGCGAACTTCGTCCCGCGCAAAATATTTTTTTTTTTTTATTGAAACTTTTTGGTCCTGCATTTTCACTAACAATTCACGTCTACGATTTCCATTGGCACGCTCATCGGCTAAGATTATGGTTTGGTGGTCGTTTTCCGCCTTAGATAACCTAACGAAAGCGTTATGTCGTGATGAAGTTCTTGAAATTCTCTATTTCCNAGCCCCCGTTTTAAAAATTCAACATTATTAGTTTAAATGAAATACTATAATACTAGCAGACCCGGCGAACTTCGTCCCGCGCAAAATATTTTTTTTTTTTTATTGAAACTTTTTGGTCCTGCATTTTCACTAACAATTCACGTCTACGATTTCCATTGGCACGCTCATCGGCTAAGATTATGGTTTGGTGGTCGTTTTCCGCCTTAGATAACCTAACGAAAGCGTTATGTCGTGATGAAGTTCTTGAAATTCTCTATTTCCTCTTCACTCCCTGGCGGCAACAATGATCCGGTTCTATAGTAAATCAAGAAACTTTATAGTATAGTTGGTGGCGATTTCAAAATGCATGCGTATAATTGTTCTACAGAAATCCAATATATGCACATAGACTTATTTCAGACGAAATACCTTAAAAGTAAGTTTCACGAAAGCAATTTAAGTGAAAATAATTGTTTTTTACTTGAATTTACTACGGTAAAAGGCGCGCGATGGTTTTGACGGTTGACTTATCGGTGGTAATTTGAGATTTACCCCTGCACAACTCAACCCTGGTGTCTCGAATGAAGCTTTAAGGCATAACAATATTGGAAAAGTTCACATACATTGGGCCAATCGTAACACATAAAAATTCAATATACTCAATGGTGCAACAGGTTTATTTATTCTGACATTCACGGCACCTTTTCTAACTTGGCGATTATTCGTAATGACTCCAGCGCCACGTGGCAGCTCTTTTTTGCAATAGTGTTGCCTTTGAATATTAGCCAAAGTGAATCATCAATCACATTTTTAGTAATAACTTAACTCCAGTGCCAACTGGCGGGTCAATTTGTGAATCTACACTCACTATCCAGAGAGTTACTCAAAAACACACAAAAAATTTCGTTAAAATCCGTTCGAGATTTTAGGAGGATTTCACTCACAAACTTGCCTACAGATGAATTATGTATACGTTTGTAAGGCGCCACGGCCTCTTTTCAAATAGCCCGTTTTTCTCCATGAGTATAATAATGATTTCATTTCCACACCACGTTGCAGTACTCTACCATGAACATTTCCAGAGATATTCGGTATGAAAAATTCGGTTTTTATGGGAGGTTCCACGCCCCCTTTATATATCGAACATTTTTTTAGCCTATTTTGGAAATTTCAAAAAAATCGGTTCGGCCGTTCTCGAGCTTTGCGAACACAAAAAACGGCTTTCAAAATGTATATTGGTATAGATTGGTATGAATCGGAATGGTTTTGAATATGTAACACAATATGAGTGTTAGACGAAAGGGGTTTTAAAAGGTTGCTAACTATTTAAAAGGTTAAATTAAAACTATTCAATAATCTAAATAATTTGTATCAATATGAGTATCAGTCAAAATGGTTTTGAGATGGCTTAATATAAAAAATAAATATAAATAAATAAAAAATAAATATAAAATAAAATTTAAAAATTATATGTAAGTATGAAGATATATATTTTTAATTTTTAAATAAAAATAAATAAATAAATAAAAGAAAATTACATAAAAAATAAAATAAAATGAAAATAAAGCAAAAACAAAAAAAGGCCAAATGAAATTATTTAAAACAAGTAAGAAAGTCTAAGTTCGGGCGGAGCCGAACATTAAATACCCGGCGCAAGTATTACATATATCCGCTAGATGCTAAGCCGGAGTGTATCAATNACATACACTCAGCGAAGCGGGTGAGGGCAATCTAGTATAATATAAAAATCAAAAATTCCTGTTATTTACAGATTATTTAGATAAAAATCAAAAATAGTTGTTATTTTGGTTTTATAAAATGAAAATCAAAGGTAATTGTTATTTTTTAATTTGGCATAAAAATTACAAATTAAAATTTAGTTTAAAATTTTATTCTCCGTGAAAAAAGAAATGGATTGGTAAGTATCACTTAATTGTAGAACATTTCCTTCATAGTGAATTTTTCAATGACAGATTTCATCAATAACTGCTATGCTCGGTCCGTGAAGAAAAGAGGTGCAGTATTAGTTCCTCCTCTTTCTAGTACTGAAAGCTTTTACATAAGCCGTTAATATTGGGTTCAGATGTTGGACCTGACTGCCGATCACAGAACAGAAGTTACAAGCTAGTGTTGTGCTTGCTTAGGCTTACCCAACTCGTTTGTAGATTTCATAGTCGCCTCTCTATTAGTGAAAATGTATACTGCCTCATACTTTTACAAGTCCTGCGACCTTGTCGAATGCAATTAGCTCAGCCTGAAAGACGCTGGATAAAAGCTGAAGAAAATCCCCGATGCTTAGAATATACACCACCGCCATATAACTTTGAGCGTACTGTGAATGCGTGGGAATAGCCTTGCTTGGCAATTGAAGCTGAGTCGAATAGCTGCACTATATACGATTTGCTTGACAATTAAATCGACTGAANGGAATGGTTTTGAATATGTAACACAATATGAGTGTTAGACGAAAGGGGTTTTAAAAGGTTGCTAACTATTTAAAAGGTTAAATTAAAACTATTCAATAATCTAAATAATTTGTATCAATATGAGTATCAGTCAAAATGGTTTTGAGATGGCTTAATATAAAAAATAAATATAAATAAATAAAAAATAAATATAAAATAAAATTTAAAAATTATATGTAAGTATGAAGATATATATTTTTAATTTTTAAATAAAAATAAATAAATAAATAAAAGAAAATTACATAAAAAATAAAATAAAATGAAAATAAAGCAAAAACAAAAAAAGGCCAAATGAAATTATTTAAAACAAGTAAGAAAGTCTAAGTTCGGGCGGAGCCGAACATTAAATACCCGGCGCAAGTATTACATATATCCGCTAGATGCTAAGCCGGAGTGTATCAATTTTGAGTAAATTAGCGTCCGTAGATTTCGAAATATTGAAGTTTCAAGCATTTCTGAAATTAACCGTTATATGAGAAGCGGCCGTTATTTTAGTCCGATTTCAATAATTTTCAACGTTTTGCTTACACGTGGCAAGTACAATAACCATACCGAGTTTGGTACAAATTGGTAGAACGGTTACCGATATACTTATATGTGATCATAAGTGGGCGCTGCCATGCCCATTTTCCAAAATTTTACCATAAACGTATTTCTTGGTAAAGAATTGTTGCAAGCA
>NW_016159761.1:0-48839 GCF_001687245.7 Rhagoletis zephyria | reverse complement strand
CATTTATGTATACATTTGTCTATATCTATCTCGATTCGTTTTGGCTGTTACAAACAACCGTTATGTGAACAAAATTAATATACCCTTGTGCACAAGTGCGCTCGGGTATAAAAATAAAATCAAAACATAAATAATAAATAAATCTCAAATTGAGTTCTGGGGATAAGTTAATTGAAAAAGTGTGACAAATGATAAGTTTTAGTTTGAAAATATTTTGAAGATGGTTAAACAAATTTTTAACCTCCTATTTTTGAATTGAGTTTTCTTGAAATAAATTTTACTCAATGTAGCAAGTAAAAATCACATACACTCAGCGAAGCGGGTGAGGGCAATCTAGTATAATATAAAAATCAAAAATTCCTGTTATTTACAGATTATTTAGATAAAAATCAAAAATAGTTGTTATTTTGGTTTTATAAAATGAAAATCAAAAGTAATTGTTATTTTTTAATTTGGCATAAAAATTACAAATTAAAATTTAGTTTAAAATTTTATTCTCCGTGAAAAAAGAAATGGATTGGTAAGTATCACTTAATTGTAGAACATTTCCTTCATAGTGAATTTTTCAATGACAGATTTCATCAATAACTGCTATGCTCGGTCCGTGAAGAAAAGAGGTGCAGTATTAGTTCCTCCTCTTTCTAGTACTGAAAGCTTTTACATAAGCCGTTAATATTGGGTTCAGATGTTGGACCTGACTGCCGATCACAGAACAGAAGTTACAAGCTAGTGTTGTGCTTGCTTAGGCTTACCCAACTCGTTTGTAGATTTCATAGTCGCCTCTCTATTAGTGAAAATGTATACTGCCTCATACTTTTACAAGTCCTGCGACCTTGTCGAATGCAATTAGCTCAGCCTGAAAGACGCTGGATAAAAGCTGAAGAAAATCCCCGATGCTTAGAATATACACCACCGCCATATAACTTTGAGCGTACTGTGAATGCGTGGGAATAGCCTTGCTTGGCAATTGAAGCTGAGTCGAATAGCTGCACTATATACGATTTGCTTGACAATTAAATCGACTGAAAAATAATTCATTAAAGCATATAATGTCTTCCATTTTATAGATTAGACTTCGTTCTCCTGCTTAATGGTAGTACCCTCTTCGAGGGTGTTAAATAAAATAAAATTGGCATATGCAACAATTTTTACAGCGAATGTCTATGAGTTCTCGAGTTATATCCTTCAGTGGCAATCTCTTGCTTTATGAGCCACATAATTCCGAACTTATCTATTAATCGCCCTGTTCGTATTCGTTTGATAAATGAGGTTTATGATTTTCATACTCCCAGGTTTATCAGAGTGAAAAGAGTGTATTCCTTACAGTGAAGGATTTCCCAATTACGCTTCGTGGCGAATTCAGGATTGATTCAACTGTTCTGCACTTCTTACAGGTATTTTGGTCATTCGAGAATTTATTTCCCATCTTGTCCCTAATGTGAGCATATCATAGGCGCTGAAGGGCCTTAAGTAGAAATGGATATAAACTGATCTGTCTAAAGTACATTTTACTGCTGTTTAAATAACAACCACATTTACTACCGTTAATTTTTTGGGTAATAATTATACCTTTTTCGGGCAGCTGCCTGAGAGAACATTACCGGTATCTCCGGTTCTAGGGAGGTTTAGACTTTTCTTTTCAGCTGAGTGTCGAAGAGTCGAGTTCCGCTCATCCACAACTAAATCAAGCTGAAGCTCGAGTTCTTTGAGGTATAGTAAACTAACAAAACTACTGGTATAGATTTTGGCAAACTTCTTTCAGTTTATGAGAACCGCAGGTTTGTTTCTCTTCCTTTGCTCTGGTAAAAATTATTCAGGCATCGATCTAAAGTTCAGTTACTTCTCGATCAGGTTTTCATTTTCATAGATCATTTAACATCTAAGCAAATTTTATTTTTTCTGACTGTACCAACCCAAATTTGAGCATTTAAGCCGATGATACTTTCTTAATAAATTTTTCTTAACGGAATTAGCTAAAACTCTAAAAACGCAAAAGCAAAAATATACCCGAAATGTATACCATGACTTCACGCCATAACTTTTCAACTCTCCCCAAAATTGAACAGGGTACAACTATAAACTCGTTATGCAAATATGCTCACAAAATCAACGACTTTAAGAAATTCTCAGCTTAAGACAGGAAACGAAAAACCGTTTCGCGCATTTCCGGTGTCATGAAAACAGAACAAAATAAAAGCAAGACTTTTAAAAGGCAAATAAGCTTGTAGAATAAAAAATGAGCAACACCTCTCGAAGCCAGCGAATAAAAGGCCACGCAGCAATCAAAAAACAAAAACAATCCATAATAAAGAATAATTCCACAAAATACTATATCAGGCGAACCCATAAAACAACATCAACAGGAAACTGCCAAGAAATCATGTCAAGATGAGGTGAAAATTTCAACTGTAAATGGATCCCAGGAAATGAACTATTAGAGAGGAGAAAACGTGGCAGCTAAGAAGCGCAAAAACAAAAACGCGATTGCTCAATAGTTGGCCGCGGCACGTAAGCGCAACAACTATCGAAGAGCAACAAGCTAAAAGGCATACAGGAAAAAACATACAGCACAAAGCGAGCGATATTCACATTCCAATTCATAAAAGATAAGCAATCTGATATATGCGCAAATCATGTGAAATCACGACTTCGATGATGCCGCCCTGAATTACGTAAAAATGAGGCGGAATTCATACGCATACACTCGCTCAACATGGATAGTGCCATTGTTCCATGTCGAGGCAGAAAGTTGAACAACTTTTGCCGAGAATACCGAGCATACATACATACATACATACATAAGTACACACAAGCCGCGACGCGCATTCCCATAGCTGCACGTGCAGCCAAAGTCTTTGCGCTGTGATTGTAGGATCCATTTGCCGCTCAAATTCTACATATGTATTCTATTCTTTTTGGAGTGCCGAGAGACAGACACACGGGACACACCTTCCGAAATTCGAATTCCAAAATCGCACAACCAACCTGATATCCTTTTCGAAAGTGGAGTGTCCTTCTCCGCTTACAATCTATTCAATTGTGATTGTTGTCCCGAAATTGGTGTGTGTGTGTATATGCGCTATGTGCGCAATGTTAAAGGTGAAAACAAGTGATGAAGTCGTTGCTTCCATTTTTGGGGGCATTTTTTATAACTCGAATTCATGTCATTTCGCCAAATCAGTATTGTTGTTCACTGCCATGCAAAGTACTTTAGTCTCGCTGAGGCTTGTTAGCAGAACTGCATATTTCTTTACGGCAGTACCACTTTTCGTTGAAAATGACTCAAAATAGCACTCCGTTTGAACTTTTCTACCCGGTTGGAAAGCTTTTTCCAAAACTTTTCAAAAGCTATAATTTCGTAAGAGTAATCACAAGTTGACGATTCAAAAAATATTTATATTTATTACCCAAGTATTTTAGCACCAGAAGATGGTAGCAGAGGTAGAAGGGGCCTCCTCTACGTTGGAAAGACCAGGTGGCATTTCCAATTGGCGTCAGTTGGTACAGNGTAATTTCGTAAGAGTAATCACAAGTTGACGATTCAAAAAATATTTATATTTATTACCCAAGTATTTTAGCAACAGAAGATGGTAGCAGAGGTAGAAGGGGCCTCCTACGTTGGAAAGACCAGGTGGCATTTCCAATTGGCGTCAGTTGGTACAGAAGAGAAATGGCTGACATGCTTCATGAGCTCGGCCGAAATCGTCTAGTCGATTCCATCGCAAAATAAGAAGAAGAAGGTTATAGTACAACAAGTCTAGAATCCTTTTCGGTCATTGTTTCAAGCTTTTTTAAATTGAAGTCAAATAAAAATTGACTTTTGAAGTACTTACTTACATAAGTACATATGTACATAAACTTCACCCATAGAGCGACTTACCTACGGAAACACTTTCGCATAGGTTGGATCAAAACGGTCAATGCAGGACACACAGGCTACAGACCAGACTCGTCGGCCATGCAGTTGCCAGGTATATTTTAGTGCCCAGGCACGCATGCAAAGGTCAAAGAGCATTTATTTAGATCCCAGCATGTTGAGAATACTTACTTATGCATTCTAAGACTACTTTGGACGTTGTTCCGTTAGATTTTAGGAATTTATTAGTAGCTTTGCTAACAATATATTTGTAATAGGGCGTTCTGGAAGCCCGGAATTACCAGTATCAGGAAGGGGATAGCTATGACGAGCGACCCATCAATTACCCTCAATATCAGAAAGCATGGCACCCAGACAATATACCTTGAAGTAAGCGGCTTTTTCCCAAAGCAGATTTCATTGCAAGAAATCGTTAAACTGTACCGGTAATGCGACTTTTAAAATAACAAAAAGCTTATTTTGAATGATGCTGCAGTAATCATGTAATGTTATTAATGAATTATTAGATGTGTATAATATACATTGTATATGCGTTCATTTTATTTAGAAGCATTCTTGTGAATGCGGATGAGTACATGCTACCTAACCTTTCTGGTTGGGACTCAGTTGTCATATCCTTAATATTCATTTTCTTGTTGAAAGTGTCCCTTCCCACTACAACGCCGTAGTTGGTTTTACATCCCAACTATTTCCAATTGCCCTGCTGCAGGGATGCTCTGCGATCCCTTCCATTGACTTTGGGTCCGCAATTTAATATTCTATCTAAGATTAAAACTGGATATCTAGCCTGATTTCTTCTAGACAGCGCAACATCAAGAAATAGTATCCCTAAACGGGCACCACTGTTTTCTAGTAAAGAGAACCAATTCTGGTTCTACGCGGTTAACGTCCAAGTCCCCACTGCTACACCAATGTGAAAGTGGTAAAGGATTAGTTAGCGTCGAGGACTGCCTCTCTGTTACCTTTTCGAAAATATAATTTTTTTGCAAACTCTTCACGGTCAGCATCCACTGTAGAAGGTATATAAGCCCTGAGGTGTGCTCCTTACCGCAATATTCTAATTGAGTTATCACTATCTCAATGTTTATTATCCGCCTCAAAATAGATTTCCTACAAATGAAGTTATCGTGTTGCAAACACATAGTTTGTCAAAAGGTGGGGTAACACCTACCAGACTGGCATTTCTGAAGCCTTCTCCTAGAGTCTTTTTAATACAACGATTTTTATATTATGTAGGTAATGAGCAGTGGACATCTTATATCCCACTTTATTCTTTACATAGACGCCAAGTAAGCGCTCGGCGGTCTTCAGTTGGAAAGAAGAAAAGCTTAAAGACAGAAATGGTAGAATACAAGAATGCGCCAACCAAGCTGACAGTAACCGGGTGTGAGAAAATGAGAGGTACGTTTATCTAATTTTAGGTACAACTTTTAGGCAAGTAGGTACAATATGAAAAGAGAGGATTAAGGGTCCGCGGAAGGTGTCACCTGTGTTTCGCTGCATCGTGGCTTACAAATCTAAAATTATTTCTATGTGTTACCTTGTTTACTTTAGGTATGTTAAATTAGATTACGATGGTTGTTCAATTCTTGAGAGCTTTTTAGGGTGAGCTAGGAAATGCGAAGTAAAATATTTTAAACTTTGTCACTCGGCGGAAGTCAAATAAAAAGTGCTTAGGTGATTATCTCTCATTATTCCCTGGCAGCTGCGACAGAAGGGATCGAGAAGGCTTCCTGGTCTTACTGCGTGAGTACCAATCGTACACTGACATGTCGGAAACCCCACAAACAGTGGGAGCTAAGGCTTTTCATGCGCAAGAAGCTCCTTCGACCATCCCCGTTCCACCCCAAGCCAGAAAGATTTTGCAATTGCTGAGCTGACATGAAGTCAATCTTTCCAACAGTGTAGCACAAGAGGTTCGACGTGTCGCTCTCCTTGACAAGTCGTCAGCCATGCGGTTTGCCGCAATGCCCCGAAGTGGCCTAGAACCCAAATGTGTCTAATGAATAAGTACTCCAACGCAATTAAGAGGGATACATTTTCTGATCAGTTTCGATATGTATTTACCTTCCTTAATGACGTCACAATCCTCTCATTTAGGATATCGAATTTAATGAGGATGAGCAGAAGACTATTCCACCAACCCTACCTTCAATTTTCGATCCATCCCTGAAAAATTTCAGTCAGTGGTGACACCTCTCTTCTACCGGAAGTGCATACGATTTGTTCATTATCACATCTTGACAGCCAGAAAAACGTGTCTGCCCAAGGAATTCGAGTACTTCATATTATTAAAAAGATTTTGGTGTGTCGGGTAGGATCCTACGTAGCTTCAGAGTTTCTTACTGCCGTTTGACAAATACCTAATTGGTGNCTTCCACCAACCCTACCTTCAATTTTCGATCCATCCCTGAAAAATTTCAGTCAGTGGTGACACCTCTCTTCTACCGGAAGTGCATACGATTTGTGCATTATCACATCTAGACAGCCAGAAAAACGTGTCTGCCCAAGGAATTCGAGTACTTCATATTATTTAAAAGATTTTGGTGTGTCGGGCAGGATCTTACGTAGCTTCAGAGTTTCTTACTGCCGTTTGACAAATACCTAATTGGTGAAATGTTTAGCCACTCTGACTATAATCTTTGGACCTGCGTTGACAAGTTTTCTGTACATTAAGCTGCAAGTTAAGCCTTTGCTTGCTGTCACATTCTCCGAAAGATTCTGGGAGAAATCTACGTAAGGAGTTCCAGTTTTTCCCGTCTACGACTAACACACTGAAAATAATATCTGCGTAAATATAACGAAAACTTGCGTAAATCTTACGAACTTTTTCGTCATTTTGAGCCACGAAAGTTTTCGTTGATTGTACAAAACCGTTTTCGTACATACTACGAAAATATGAGGCATCAGATTTTTAGTACATTTTACGAATGTATTCGTACTATTTACTAAAGAATTTAGTACTATTTACTAAAGAATTTCGTACTATTTACTAACGAATTTCCAACTATTTACTAAAAAAAATTCTTACTATTTCTTTATTTTTTTTCGAAGTTTTTGTAAAATGCACAGAAATAATTCGTATATTTAACGAAATTACTTTCGTAAAATCTGTGCTTGTTTCGTAGAATGTGCGATTTTGCTTTCATTCTTCACACTGTAAAAAACATATTACGAATTACAACACAACACTTTTATTTTGTTTTTATCGTTAATTTTAGGCGTTTTCGTTTAACAAAACTTTTTTCAAAAACGCTTAACATTATTGATTAAAATATAATGAAAGTGTTGTGCTATAATTTTAGTCATGTTTTTTATAGTGTATACGTTCTACGAAAGAAGAAGCATTTTCTGACAACACTGTACTTTAGAATTAATAAAAAAGGTTATTTTACCTATAATAAAAGCTAAGTCTTCGTATAATAAAATCTAAGATTCGTACATTGTACAAAAACCAACACTACGAAAGATTTTCGTAGCACTTTTACGAAATTTTATTTTCAGTACAGGTGATTACGGTATATTGGTAGCGATTTAAGATTACTTTTCCTAATTCACCGCTCATTGGTTCCTTGGAAGAATGATATTTTTCTCGTCTTTTAAAATTATTTTACGGAGATATATCTACGTTATGTAATCTTTATCAAAGATTTTAGTTTTACAATGATAGAATGGAGAACTCGGCATCACTAAGTGACTACTAAAAATAGTTTAATTCCTACTGGGTACCTATTTCAATAAGAGTACGCTTTGCTCGCGTTGGACTGACGGTAAATCAGATATAATGACGTGTACAAACATAACTTAAGGACTTTCTTTTTCCTTTTAGTTCGTTTTCCGCTTTAAAGTTGAAGACTGAAACAACAGCAAAAAAAAATTATAAGACGTTCTCTTTTTTTGGTTTTGCAATTTTTTCGCAAAACAATGCACAATGCTTGTTGGCTGGCATTCAAATGTGATGTCCTGTGACAGCTCATTTTTGTTTGCTGCCTTTTTGCCTTCTCTCGAAACAAAAGCGCAGTCGGCTCAAATATCCGCACTTAGCAGCCTCTTTGTTTCACGCTCATTCACCGTTCACACCTAGTATTACGACATCCTAGATTATCCTAAATATGAAAATGTATATACATATATATATATATATATAACATTACATGCTATATTCAAACATGCTTACAAATATATTTATAAGAAATTGATTTCTCGATGCGATATAGGTATTACGCAATTTTTTTCTAACCTATTTTTTCTGGCTATTTATTTACACTTTCCCGCAGCTCGACAACAGGAAGTACGCATGTTTGTATGTATGTATGTACATACCTTTACAGGTTGCTTCCTTTTATCTATGGAATTAGCTGAGAGACTTTACACCTTCCTTGCACATCTTGCAAATATTCACTTTCATGTTTTTACAAAATATTTGATCTTACTGCCTGAATTACGTCCAATCTTCAAGTATATTTAGCCGACGAAGCAGCTCTATGAGCCCTGTTATCTTTCCTTTGGCAAAATATATATACATATGGAGACGACATTACCAAAGTACTTTACCAAAAATTTTCCGCAGCTAATTGAAAAGACGGAAAGGCGTTTGTATTTATGTACACAGTTTTGAGTATACATATGTACATTGTATGTATGAATGTGGTAAAATGGTAAAATAAACAATTGAGTTTTATTATTAGAAGTCTCCTGAAGATATTTAATAATATTTATTTTCGAGAATTCGATACCATTTCTACCAGTTATAAGTATAATTTTTTTTAAACAAGAAATGTGGGTGTTTTTCTTTTTAGAAAAATCCTAGGGGGAGAGAGCTTGATATCTTAAACTTTTTATACTACCCCAATGTACATATTTTTATGTTAGGTGAACTGAGTATAAAGCACCTGTTTTCTATTTTTATTTTTTTTATTTTAGGAAAGTGTTTATTTTTGGTCTACATTAGATAATCTCACGGTGAATTACTCTACAACTATTCAGGAAGAGTTTGGATCTCATTGAAAACAAAAAATGTAAATGCGTCACTTTAATAAGTATGTACTTACAAATAATACTTCCTTTTGCATGCATCAACTCTTACACAGGATATGCCAGTGAGCCAGAGTTAAGTCAAAATTGGTCGAAAGTCATTGAATTTCATTCCAATTATTTTATAGCGACAGAAAATAATTCATTGCTTTAGTAAGGACCTAAATTGCAAAGCTTAGAATAGTAATTTTATTTCTAATTAATTTGATTTATTTTAATTGTGCGGCATTTGACTTTTAGTGGTTCATAATTGATTTTAAATGGACTCATATGCACTAGCTAGAAAAAATTTCTAATCCCATTGCGTGATGTCCCTGCAGTACGGGGGAGCGACTACAAGACTGATGAATCGGTAGCTATCTGGTAAACTCCGTCAATTACCGATCGACTACTTGCAGTGTATTTCATCGATTACTTTTACAAGGCAATGTCCTAGGCGGTAGTCACCATCGGCTCTCTCTGCACTACCGGGAGTTACTAAAGTAGTCACTTGCGTGATTTATGGGCGCCCTCCGACGTAGTTTTTCCCTATTTTGCTTCTGACTGGTTCGATTCTGCACTACCATGTGCACTACCACGGGTTAATAGGGTATCTACTTACATAGGAGTCGGTGCCGTAGCGGTTCAAAAGTAGCAATTGACTCCAGCAGTACTGGAGGGGTGTCATATTCTATGGTAGTATTGTTTTTTTTATTTTTGACATATCTTCCAAGATGAAGTTTTGGAATTTACTTTCACCGCACAAAAATTTATCGATAATAGAAAGTAATTGCTCGACATAACTTCCGTGAAATTTATTACATACACTTCCCATCAAAAATGGCATAAGCAGAAATAAGGGATTCACCGGCAGCGCCGATAAGGCTTATAACAAGGTAATGGTAGTCTATATTGCTATTTATAAGACCTTATTTCGAATGGGTGATACCTTCATTGGTTAGATAAGTGGCTTACCGAAACCACAACGTTCCGGATGTAGGCATTTCCGTGTCAAAGCAATGTCGCGCGAATAAATACCGCTCTTACCGAAACCGCAGTCTAAGGGTGTCTTCAAGAGAGGGAGAAAAAGAGACTAAACCTTATTCGCAATGCCATCAATACGGCGAAATCAGGTTTAGTAAGAGGGCAGTGTCATCTAACTGGTGGATATTTCTTACAGGTGTCAAGCATTAAACTGTTAGATTTACGATCATATCATCTTTTCTGATAAGGTGAACATTTTGTGGTGGGATGTAGAGCTGGAAAACTATCGTTAGTGTTCCCATTCGATAGTTTAAATTTTGTACCATCGACAGTAGGTATCGCTTCGTTTTCAATCGGTAATTAAGTTTAGAGTTGCACTTTTATATTTATGTAGCTCACACAGAAAATCTTATCCTGTGCCTATATTTTAATATTTTATTAGATTTACAATTCGATACGATACAAGGGTTCTGGTACTCGATTTCAAAAAATATCGTTTGAAAACTATCGAGTAAAAAGCATCGCGATCGAATGGCAAAAATATCGATATGGTATCATATCGTATCGAAATTCGTGTCCCTATATTTGAATGTACAAAATAATTGAAAAATAATTTTATTTTTTGCTTTGTCGACCAAAGTCTTTTCAAAATAAAAATTTTATTATAAATCTCAGCAAAAGTCAAATGCAAGGCGAATTTATATAAGGTGGTGTTACTAGATCAGCTGATTTTGTGTATGTGTTTCGCCTCACGGCTTCTAATGTCAAATTGAAAAAATTAGTTTGAATTTCCACACACACACTTACAGATTTTGACAGTTTATGCCGCCAAAGCAAAAACAAAATACATGTAAATTTTTGTTTTTGTTCTCCTGCTATCACCTTATATTAATTTGCCTTGGTCAAATGTCTAACATGGCTGCTAATGTCATTAAGTGAAACTACCTTCTTTTTTCCACCATGCTTTGTATCGCATGCGCTTCACTTTTATCGTTTCAATCTCATAAATTGTATGTAATGACTTTGGCTAAAATTTCAAAATCAAAAGTTATCATAACAAATTCTATGGGANAATATCGTTTGAAAACTATCGAGTAAAAAGCATCGCGATCGAATGGCAAAAATATCGATATGGTATCATATCGTATCGAAATTTGTGTCCCTATATTTGAATGTACAAAATAATTGAAAAATAATTTTATTTTTTGCTTTGTCGACCAAAGTCTTTTCAAAATAAAAATTTTACTATAAATCTCAGCAAAAGTCAAATGCAAGGCGAATTTATATAAGGTGGTGTTACTAGATCAGCTGATTTTGTGTATGTGTTTCGCCTCACGGCTTCTAATGTCAAATTGAAAAAATTAGTTTGAATTTCCACACACACACTTACAGATTTTGACAGTTTATGCCGCCAAAGCAAAAACAAAATNCACTTACAGATTTTGACAGTTTATGCGCCAAAGCAAAAACAAAATACATGTAAATTTTTGTTTGTGTTTTGTTGTTATATTAATTTTCCTTGGTCAAATGTCTAACATGGCTGCTAATGTCATTAAGTGAAACTACCTTCTTTTTTCTACCATGCTTTGTATCGCATGCGCTTCACTTTTATCGTTTCAATCTCATAAATTGTATGTAATGACTTTGGCTAAAATTTCAAAATCAAAAGTTATCATAACAAATTCTATGGGACTGAGATATATTATTTTCTTATTTTTAGTCCATTCATAAGAGCGTGTTATATTAAACGGTTCTTTTTTTATTCATTTGGCTTAAAGATATAAAAAATATCGCATAATTAAAGAATATGAAAAAAATATTAATTAAATAATTGGGTGAGTTCCAACGTCAACGCTCGAACATCTAGTCGAGCGCTGGGACGGGGCTCTGATTTTAGAAGGTGATGCGATTGCACTTCATAACACATGGGGAAGCGGAGACATCAACGAACGAGGGAGTTAGTCTTTGAATTCATACTAAAATATAACTTAGTTATAAGCAATAGCGGTAGCGAGCCTACCTTCATAACGAAGAGTAGAATAGAGGTTCTGGATGTTACCCTCATCTCAAAAGATGGGAGGAACTGGAGGGATGAGCATTCCTGCTCTGATCATCGCTACGTCCAATTCGGCTTAGATGGAGTCCCGTCCACGGTGCCTCCCAAAAGAAATCTAAGAAAAGCCGACTAGCAGAAGTACAGAAAAAAGCTTGACAAACGGCTCCCAAGAACCACACCATCAATTCGAGGGAACTATAGGTCTAGGGTGCAAAAAACTGCGATGCTATACATCTGTGGGGTTCTGCGCACAACTCCATCATAGGCTATGTGCGTGCTGCTCAATATTTTGCCAATTGAAATAGTTGGAAAACAATCAGCGGTGTGTACCGCCTTGAGGCTGAGGGAACTACCAGGATGGAGGAACTCTCAAGATGGCCACATCGCAATCTTAAGGAACGTAAATATACCGGAACGGGTTACTGTGCACCAAGATTGAACTTTACAAAGAGATATAGGATTTCCATTCCATATATAAACTTCTAGGCAGGAGGAGCTCCTGATGAAAAGGGATCACACCACCTATACACCGATGGCTCTAAGCTAGACGGAACCACTGCAGCGTCTTTCAAGCTGACGTATAGGTTCTGGGGCACCGGAACATACCAGACAATGAAAAGGCAGACGAACTTGCAAAATAGGGCCCACATCCTCCCTGCTTCCGCAGGCCTGGAAGGGATTAGGCATGCCGCTCGCTACCTGCAAGCTCGTTCTAAGAGATCTGTCCCTTAAAATAGTTAGGGGCAGGTGGGGCAGTCGCACAACTTGGAACAATACGAGGCTTACATGGCCAAAATGGGATAAAAATCGGTCGAAGGATTTCCTCATGCTAAGCTTAAGGGACATAGCCGCAGCTGTGGGTCTACTAACAGTCGATGTTGCTATCGGAAGGCACGCTGAGAGGTTCGGGGTCCCTCATAATGACTTCATCAGAAGCTGCAGAAATGAAGAAGAGCAAGAAATATAATTGCGGCACCTGTTCTGCGAATGCCCCACACTTCATAGAAAAAGAAGAAAGTTTATGGGTGCAGGATTCTTTGAAGACCTAACCGACATAGCCAAGGTAGACATACGGCAACTTCTGGGTTTCGCGAAATCCCCACGAATGTTTGAGTACGAGGGATCTAACGATCCGCGTGGTATCACAACGGGCCCAAAACCTAAGGGCCTATGTGTGCTAGTAGGGTCACCGGCAGCCACTTCAACCTAACCCAACAAATGAGTATTATTATTTGCAAGTCTCCTGAAGAGAACCAGAGTTTTCCGATCGCAAAATATTGATTTTCAAGAATTCTATACCATTTCTACGATTTTTTTTTCCTATACAAAATACATGGAAAACTTTGAGCGCTTAGAGCGACATCTAATTTTTTTTGATTTGAATAGAGGTATAATTTTTTCGATATAGAACAATTCTAGGGGGTGAGAGCATTAAAATTCCGACTTTACTTTTTTTTTACCACCCTTATGTAGGGTGATGAGCACGACGTGCATATTCATTAAGAGAATGGAGCTACGATATCAAGGACATTGGAATGAAACAGTGATGGCCATTGGTGTTTGGTATAGACAAGGACAAAAAGGCAAAAACATGCCCTTTTACTGGATTGAGTGTAACATCAAACACATTTTGCACCGGGGAAGGGCAACATTTTTTGAAAGAAACGAAATCACCATTAGAATTTTCTTTGTAGCACTTGCTTTTATATAACGAATAAACACAATTTATTTTATATGGAAGAAAATGCAGCGCATAAGTGAAAACGAAACGTTTTTACAATTATATTTCGAAGCGGCCTTAACTGATATACTTTTTCTTGAAGTATTCGAAGACACAAAAAAGCATATCTTTCGCGACTTTGACTTTGCAATGAGCGCCAGCTGAAATAATACGGCAATGTCGCAATTTTGTCGCAAGAAAGTTTCCATACAAAAGTAATCAGTTGTGTCGCAAGGTGACAAATTTTGCAACAAATGCGACATTTGCAACTTTGCAACTTTTCATGAATCCCACTACTGTATAGGTTAAGCCTTCGTTCAATGTTCTAATACTTTACAAAATGGGTAAGTAATAAAAACGATAACTTAAGTTATTTGCAGCCTTTTTAATGTTATTCCTAACATTCGACTTCGCATTCGCACATTCGCGTTCCGAAAAATCACATTCGCTTTCGCATTCGCGAATGTGCAAAATAAAGCATTCGAACATCCCAATATGTATGTATATGGAAATTCTTGTTCAAAGATACATATATGTATGCATATACATACTATGTATGTCAGCAGAGCAATGCCAGTGCTTATTTTTGTTGATCGCAACTATTGATCGCTAGAGGCCGCCTAAGCACATGTTGCATATTTTCAGGCAAATTTGAAGAGATCAATTTGTGGTGGAAATTTCCCTTCAACGTTCGATCACTTCCCAACACTGCTGATTTCTACAAAATCTTTGTATACACATACGTATGTACAAACAATTGCGAACGTACCCTGTGGGAAAATCTCTAGTTCTAAGCTGGTGCGCTTCTAGTACATTTAGACCCAGTACTGTTTCGCGATAAATCTCTTTTGCCTGCAAACTATCGAATTTACCAAGGCGATGTCCTAGGAAGTGTCAGTTGCCCCCGCTGCATCCCTTTTTCGGTAGTTCCAAACTAGTCCTAAATTCTATAGCTCCGAACTAGTTCTAAAATTGACAGACGAAAAAAAAAAAACCTTGATTTTTCAATTTTTTTGGTTCTTCCGTGTGTGCGATTTTGAAATATTATCAAAGAAATGAGTTTTCAATTTGAAATTAAATTTTTTGAAATGATTTTTATATATGTACGTTTATATATCTTTGTCTATAGCTGAGTTTGCAAAGGTGCTTGCTGTTATTGGGGAGATTCCAGAAGGTCCCAAGATGTTTAAATGTTAACACAATATCTGTGAAATGCAGAATGGAAGCATGGTTGCGTTCAGAAATGCATCAAGCCAAAGCATCAGTCTCTTTTACTTCTAAACTATAACTGGTGGAAATGTCGTATTTACGCAACTAAGTTCCAATTAGGCATTTAATCGTGGTTGCGCATATCGGACATTTCCATCAATTATAGTTTAGAAATAAATGCGCCTGATGCTTTGGCTTGATGCATTTCTGAACATACCCCATATTTGAAGGAAAAAGCCGCCGAAAAACCGGACGAAAAGTGCAGCCATCAAAAATAGGCTTTACAGCGCTATCTTTGTTGCTTCTTATCGCCCTAAGGATGGAATTCTGAATGGCCCTCAGTTCGTCCATCGACCAGATCGTAGCCGGATAGTCCTCGGGGACTATACACAGCTTCACCTCGCACAGTCCATCCCCAAAGGATGCTGGCTTCACAGCCTTTCCAGTATATTCGCGAGGCAGGCTTGCCTCGACCGTGGGCACTATTACTGCCGCAGCAGGCTTAGCTCTCGATGCGCCGTGCATAAATTTGGAGACTTATTTGGGGCTTGCTCCTGTGGAGTGGAGCTCTTTGATCGGGCTCTTTTAGTTGATCTCTTCTTTTGAGGGGACCCAATGGGCTCCTTCGCTAATTCCCTAGCCTCCTCATATTTAGCTCATACTCTCCTCCATATAGCGCTTGAGGCGTTTCCGACCGGCTCAACTAAGCCGATCTCACTCTTGAGCTTGAAGGAGAGCACCACTTCCTATCGGAGAGGCAAGCAGCTTCTGCTCATCCTCCGGCGAGATATCAGAAAGCGTTTTGACGGGCATCCCGGGGACTATGCGCCCCAGTAGTGCTGTCGGGACAGTCCTCGTTTCGGCGGCTGCCGAAAGGCCATGCCCGTCCTCGTCTGCGAGCTGTTCAGCTCCATCTGGTTTTTGTAATATATTTACTTTTTGTTTTACGTTCCATATCAGTGTTCCCACGAGTATGGGGGATAGTAGTACCGCTGGGACTTACCCCCCACTATCCCGAGCGGCGCTTCTTACAACCAGAGGTCGCCAGGTATCTGGAGGCCACCGTTATAAGACACACTAACGTAGTGCCATTCATCCCTTTAGCACGGTACGGATGACTCTCGGAATTAAGGGTTTTATCGAGTTGTCCTCTCTAGATCCGCCATATTCATTAAAATTTGGGGTGTGACTCTTCGCCACGTATGGTAGTTTAGTCAGTTTCAAAAAACTCGGAATGTTGAATATATTTTGGCCATAATTTTTGCAGGTTCGATATGTAGTAAACGTGTGAATATGTCTAAAGCTAATAGTCATTTTTGAACATTTCAAATTACAATGAGCAAACTAAATATTATTCTAATATTTTTATTGAGCTTTGTACCACGCTTATTTTATTAGGAAAAATGGTAAAAGCAACAAAGTCTAATCGGTAGAAGTTATAGCAACTATTTCGGAGATCACCACATCTCCTCATCGGACTTCTTTTTCCTAGACTTCAGCAGGAATCGAACCCTTTATCATTCTTTAAAAATTCATTGATAAAATATACATAGAATTTTAGAGAAGGAGATGTAGTTCTATATATTTCGACCACCACTGTATGTATATACAGTATTTAAAATAAACTTATCAACAAATCAATACTTTTCCCATTAATATCCTTCACCATTGGCAGGTGAGTATCCCTATGTACATACCTATTTACAAATGAATTACTACGCTAATATCTACACATCGCAACTCATCAATCATGAATGCAACCAACAAATTATAATAAATACAAATTACGGCGATTTTTCCTTACACCAGTGAGCACATCCTCTTCTCATCTGCACTGAGGCAATATCTTTATTTAAGAAGAAGGTAGGCTTATTTGCGTATTCAAAAGGTGAAACATCAGCAATAAATTACGCGAAATTTAAAGCTTCAATGTTCGATAGCCGAATAACGGGCTATGTGTTGAGAACCGCAAAAATGTCTGAAAACATATGTATGTATGTCTCCTCTGCTGGAGCCTAAATATCTGCATCCATCAGATGGTGGAACTAAATTTAGAATAGGCATTTATAAATAAATTAAAAACAACAGTAAATGCGCAAGCAAGCAGCAAGAGGTGGCTGTTAAATCCACAGGACACTGACATGGGGCAGCAATAATCACAACAACAAAAATGAGCACTCATTCACTTATTTAATTACAAGTAAAGTGGTTTTACTGCCGGCAGGGCGCTACCTCCTACAGACTCTGTCAATATGGCGTGGCGTGACGTTCTAGAGTGTTCGCATGCAGTAAAAGCTTTTAGGCAACGGGATGCCATTGTGTACAAAAAAAAAACTTCAAGAAACAGTGTAAGAATGGAACTGATGTATGTACAAAAAAAGGGAAAGCAAAATGCAAACCAGTGAAAATTGGCAAAGGTAGGAAATAAATAACGAAAATATTGCTGAGCAGTCACAATTAACTGCCCTCAGTTAACATTTTAACCTTTTTTCTTTTGCTTTCGACCAGCAATTTGCAAGCCATTCCTTGGAGTTGTCCGATTCGTATTTATGTAGGAGCATGCATGGTACAGCGAAAAGTCAGACAATCGCTGAGCTCGTCGTCATTAATTGTTGTCAACTATTACAAAGGCAAGTCGGCGTATAATCTGCTATGCTGCGCAGTTTGAGTGACACTGGCACTTGGGCGCAAAAATTACGTCGAAATTTTGGCATTCATCAATCTGTCAGCGCTGTCGTCTTAAGAATCTGCTGCCGCTCTTCCGCTAAGGAAGCAGTGATAAGCAAAGTGCGGCTATTTTGAAAAGCCGGTGCGATTGCAGCCGTTGTCAGTGCTTCGTGCAGAACGCTGAAATGCTATAATTGCCCAATGCGCGCATGCGTTGGTGTATAAAACCATAGCCTAAATTGTCTTACTGCCTGCAGCATTGTTCTTTCCCCTCAACATTTGTTCGATTCTTTTGTTTATAAACTGATTTGGATTGCTTGTGCTTACTTTGTTACGTTGGTGCTGCAGTCATGTATGTATAACTCTTTGCCGTATACCGCATTTCATACCTCCGCCTCACCTCACCCATCACCCACCACACAATCGCTTGCGATCGCCAACGTCAACGTCAACGCCAACACAAACTTATTTAATTGCCTCCATTACAACCGTGAACCAATTTTGTTGCAACAAGCAACCGAAAATGGTGCAGTAAACTCCCTTTACTTGGCTTTGCCGAGCTTGCAGTTGGAGTTACCTGTGCGTCATATGGAGCATAAAACAAAAGACCGTTAAACAAGATAAACAAAACCANGCGATTGCAGCCGTTGTCAGTGCTTCGTGCAGAACGCTGAAATGCTATAATTGCCCAATGCGCGCATGCGTTGACTCTTTGGTGTATAAAACCATAGCCTAAATTGTCTTACTGCCTGCAGCATTGTTCTTTCCCCTCAACATTTGTTCGATTCTTTTGTTTATAAACTGATTTGGATTGCTTGTGCTTACTTTGTTACGTTGGTGCTGCAGTCATGTATGTATAACTCTTTGCCGTATACCGCATTTCATACCTCCGCCTCACCTCACCCATCACCCACCACACAATCGCTTGCGATCGCCAACGTCAACGTCAACGCCAACACAAACTTATTTAATTGCCTCCATTACAACCGTGAACCAATTTTGTTGCAACAAGCAACCGAAAATGGTGCAGTAAACTCCCTTTACTTGGCTTTGCCGAGCTTGCAGTTGGAGTTACCTGTGCGTCATATGGAGCATAAAACAAAAGACCGTTAAACAAGATAAACAAAACCAAAAGACTTGGATTCATGAAATAACAAAAACAAACAGCTCGCATAAATTATTGCAGCGGAGGTATGTACGTATGCACGTAGAAGTCAACGCCACCTGAAGTGTAGTGGCATCAGGAGTTTCGAGTACAGGGGCGCAGCACATTAGCCACTCAAATGGACATTCACTTTGGAACAGTAAAGCAGTAAAGTAGCGTCATGAAGAAGCCGCACAAGCTGGCACATTGCTGTAATCAAAAGAAGAATTTCAAACCACAAGAATTCCATGAATTTGCAGTATTTATTGTTTGATTCGAAAGCTGCTTAATTTGGTAGTGAGTCAATGTATATATTTATGTGCATACGTATGTATCCATATACGAGTGTATGTACATATGTACTTTTGCTATCTCAAGACAAGTGGAATGTGCATATTATTGTTAAGATATACAACATTAAACTCATACATAGCTCTAAAAATTTTTATTGAAAAAGTAAGTTTCTGTTTGCAAAAGGTTTTTAAAGAATACGTCTTCGTATTTGGCGCTTTAACCATTTCTCGGTTAGGGCTAAGACCCAAACCTTACCCAACTACCTCCTTCTTTTGCAAAGTCTCGCCAGGTGGACACTCAAATTGCTCAAATTTTTGAAGTCCTTCTTCCTTAGTCCTGGAATTGGTAATAGGTTGCGACACAAATGGACATCATGAGTTTTCGGGCAGCTCCGACACTAATACCAGGGTCGAGTCCATTTTTGATTTTTTCCTTCGACTAACCTAGTTATATGTGGCAAGGGTAATAAGCTAACGTTCCGTGAAACCGAATCGTGTAAACGCAGTACCGGCCAAATGTTTGGCGCAGAGTTATGGTAGATATATTTCGGCCACGATCAAAGCCCAAGCCGACATGGTGGAATGAAGAACTGAGTCAACTTTAATCGATGGCATGGAAGCTCTTCAACATGGCTAACCGTAGCCGACGTGAGGAAGATTGAAAAAAATATAGAACCAGGTTTAACAAATACAAGTGTAGTGTTAGGGCTGCAAAGAAAGAATCTTGGTAAAAGTGCTTGCGGAACGCTGGAGATCATAAATGAGGCGTGGAGGCCCGCAAGGAATTGACCAGAACGGACGCGGCTCTGGGCAACGCCTTGAGGCTAGAGGTCTCTTTGACGGTCTCTAGCCAAGAAACCCTTGAATAATAAATATATTTTCCAGGCAGCACGGACAAAATGGTTAGTAATCAAGTGACAAATCGGCCTCGACTTCCCATATAAAAAGGTTTCAGATATTGTGAACGAGGAGAAAATAGCTTGGACCATCAAATCTTTGGGTCCTTTGAAAGCAGCAGGACCAGACGGTGTGGTGACCGCTATGCTAAAATACTCATGTGAGAGAATGGTGTCCCATTTGACAAGCATTTTTGCAAGATGCTTAGAAAGTGGATATGTAATGGAAGCATGGAGGTAGGTGAAGGTTATATTTATCCCGAAAGCAGGGCTGCTAAATCACAAACAGCCAAAGGACTTCAGACCGATAAGTCTTTCATCGTTGCTGAAGAACATCTACAGCAAGGATCCTTACCGGCGTCGTCAAGAACTCTCTGCAGAGGCTGCCACGATGAGGACGAGAAAGAGCCAATTGACCGCGTTTGTTGTCGATGTTCAGGTTTATAGACCCACGGATTATGAGTAACAGATATATATCTGAAAAATCTGGACACCCTATAGAGTAAGTGCTTCTATCCAGCTGCTGGATGTAATAGCAAATATTATACTGATATCACCGCAGTATATGAAACATGATGGCCGGGGCATGGCTAAAAAAACTTGCAGCGTGCGCCGTATACTATAGTTGGGCGGAGACTCCGACACCTTGTCTCCTTGTTAACCCTAACTTGACAGGATAGAGCCAATGTGCAGTCTCTTTAAATGCAGGCCATGAGATGATTTCTCATGTTTATGGTTACCTCTGATAATCACAGAAACCACAACATTATCTATTTTTGAGTCTCAACCTAAAAAGTTTGTTTCCAGCCAACCAGGAGTGTTACGTCTACGGATGGAAGTCCTTTTAGATAAGCCCTGCCTTTGGTATTTGACTTGTAGTTACTTCAAGTCCCACGCGTTAAAGACACAGCAGCTACCAAATTCGAACCATGCGATATTAGCATTAAGTTGTAATCAGCCTGGGTCCTGTACTTCGTGGGGGGAAATGGCGCTTAGTCGCCGTTGCTCCGTCTTGATCTTTCCAGTATCCTTAATTTTTTCATTGTAGATGCTATGATGTCTTCAGCCGCGTTCCATTCCAACCATTCCCGCTGAGAAATTGAGTAAGATAGAAGTCTACCTCTGTATCTATGATTTTAGGTCAGGAGTGCAACAATGCATCCAGCGACCCTTAGCCGAGCTGTCCTACTTGCCTTGCCATTATACTATTAATTTCTTTTCTCTAGCCTTCTTTCGTGCGGTTGCACTTGTTGGATTCGAGAACGATGAGTGCCTTCTTTTGCTAAGATTTGAATGGAGAAGAGAACAAATATCACTAGCGCTGCGTAGTCAGGCAATATTTTAAATATGCAGTACACTCGGAGTGCGCATAGGCGATAAACTCAGTTGATACCGCGATTATATGACGGATATGAGATAAAGCATACTGGTGAACCAAACATTAGTTAGATTCTTGCTACTCCTGATACTAATTGCCTTCTCTTACTTTTTCGCAAATACCGCAAATATGTTTGCCCACCATCACTGCAGCTACATATTTCATCGGTGAAACCAATTATTTTGGTGTTATTGGTCAGGTTTGCTCCAAGAACACCATCGTACACGGCACTACACAACAAAGGTCCTAGTACAGATAATTGTGGAACACCGCTTGATACTGCTTGATTGATTTAGCTGTAGATACGACACTCTTTCTAAAGACGAACTATAGGTCTGAAATCCCGCCCGTAGCGGCGACCTCTGCCTCCAAGCGTTTAGATACGACGCGCTCGAGGATTTTTCCAGCAGAATCCAGCAGACATATCGATCTATAACTTGAGGAATCTTGCTTCTTCTGGCCTCCCATGCTTGGGTAATAGTACCAGTTTGTGCTGCTTCCATATTGATGGAAACGTGCCTTCCATCGAGCCGGTGTTGAATAGAGATTCTAATGATGATATCTTGTGCTGCTAGTAGAATTTCTTTCGCCGTAACAGGGTCATGTATCTCTAGCTCATCCGTGTCGATGACGGACATGAGAGGGCTTTGTTCCGGAAATAAAGCATCCACTATTCTTCGGACAAAAGATGAATCCAAGTTTCCAACTTTGTGCAATATGTATTAAAAAAATCATCAAACTTTCGTATAAATTTCGAGCTTTTTTTAAAAATTCTAAAAAATCAACCGTAATTTTTCGCCATTTGAAACTTGTACTTTATTCTACTAGAATTCCATATATGTAATACTTCTATATTGATAGTTACGTATTCCGCAATCAAAGGGAAACAACCTACCAAATAAATGTTTGCTTGTGTTATTATAACATTATATTCTAGAACGCTACGTTGCGAAAAACGCAAAATCGAGATGCTGCAACCCTTGCGGAAACATGTGCAGCATTGCCAGCATCAACTGTTTTTCGAAGACAGCTGTATGAAAAAAAACACACATCATACGCTTGATTATTGTAAAATTGGTTGATTTTACATATTTTGAGGAAAATTATGGATTCTGATGCAAGAGCGTGCTATGGCAATGGATTCACAAAGGTATGCGGAGCTGTCGGTCATAGTAACCATGGACACATTTATGTCAGCTTTTGGTTCAATTGTTGAGCCATAAGCTATAACTCCTACTATGCCAGAAGAACTGGTTCTCAATCCAGTTAAGGCAATAACAGCTTTTTCCAAGCCATTGAAAAATGCATTTTATTAGGTCCACCAACTGGTCGCGCTTACTTCTTCCTTCGGTCACGCTTAGGGAATACAAGCCCTACTAATGAGAATTCTCTTTTTTTTGTTACCGGAGAAGAGGGCGGGAGCCCCTCTTCTACTGTGAAAGATACACAACTATTATTAAGCATATATGAAACTCCGGCTACGAAGTGGATAAACTTTGCGCAGAACCCACATCGAAATTTAAAAAAAGTGTAGGGTTCACACCGAGTTTATTAATAAACTAGAGCTCAGAGCCGTTGCTTTAGTTTACAGTTTAATCCTTTGACTACACGCGTATGTTAAAGTTTTTAGATTCGGGTGTTGCGTTTGGATACAACTACCAAAAATCATTGTACTAATAACTAAACCATACCCAAGTTTCTCTATATGGGGCAACAAACATTCTTTTTTGTTCGTTCATATAAATCAGTGGATAAACATATACGTACATATATGCAAAAGGCAAATTTATCTGTTAAAAAGAACACCACTAATATTTCCTGCAAACACATCGATTTACATCTTTTTGCTTAGCTTTTATCTCACTTCCGACACAGAATTATTTTCGTACAAAATTACGCAAAACATTTGTCAATTTCTTTCTGTTCGTTTTTATGCATGCCATTGTTACGAATGTCGAAAGTTCGAAGATACGATTCGGATTGTAGCATACCATTTCTACGATTCGTAGCACAATCCGAACGCGAAAGGGTTGCAAATTAGGTGTGTACCCTGNGCTATTGGTAAAAATAAAAAAAAAATGGAAAATTCAACGAATTATATTTTTCGTGATTGGGATAAAGAACAATATTTGGGTATTCACACAATTGAGATACGATTTGCACCAAATATCCGCAAATACTCAATCGTGTGACACTTTAAACTGTAAACTTGTATTTATACGGATGTTGTTAAAGAATGAACTATAAAAAACCAACCAAAATTAAATAACAACAAAAATAATGTTTTAAAACTTTTCAAAATTTGGTGTGGCTCTAACATATTTGACTACTGTACATAAGTTGACTATGATTACTCGGCCGTGCTATCATAGAAGCACAATGTCACTAATATTTGACTTACAAGTTAAATACGGGCACGAATTTCAACCCTGTTTGTGTAAAATATTTTATTTTCATCAGTATTTTTCTTTTAATCAAACTTTTTCTTCATTTCATACAAATCTTCACCTCTCTGATCTTGAAGCATTTTCACTGTGTGAAAACTATGCAAAATAAAACCGGTTTTCCGATTATTTCTTAATTTCAAAATCGGGAACCGATTTTTTTTCAAATTGCAATTTTTCGAATAACTCGAAAATCGGTTTTGGAAAACGGGCGAATAATCGAACAGCCTGGTATATACATGCATATGCATATCTACAGCCAATATATTTAATTTAAATTTATAAGTACATCATTCTTTTCAATTTATTACATTCCTAAACGATTGGCAAATCCATTAACCGTAAGTGATGCAGGCCTAATGACCACATTTAACCAGCTAAAATTACCAACAGTACCTACATACACTTCCGCCAATTGGCCAGCAGCATCTTTTACCTTCGTCTCCTTAAATTGCTCAGTTTTGCTCTGTGGCCTCCAAGCGGAAAATTTTCGCAACCAACTTGTTGCTCTTATTTTTTCCTTAATGGCACATTAAAAGCAAGAACAACAAGTAAAGAAGCCTAAGTTCGGGCAAAACTGAAGCTTATACACCCGGCGCACTTATGAAATAGTTTTTTCAACTTGTTTCAAATTTTACAGTATTGCAAACATTTTCGATACGATGAATTGTATGAATTGTAACATACAATTGTTGTACATAAGTTATAACTTGAAGTAAATTCACGTCCTTAGTTATTGAAATATCGAAGTTTTCGTATTTCTGAAATTTACTCGGTATAAGTATTGTACTTGAAAACTATTGAAAATTCAAACTGAGTACAAATGTAAATGTAAATAAATCTAAGTACTTTTAAGTATCTATTCGACACTTAATACTGAGTACTTTAAAACAACCCGAAGTAAATATATCAAAATGATGATTGGAACAGAGTACTTTTGAGTAGTGAGAACTTTCGAGTTATTTCGTGAGTACTGAGTACTTTGGAGTACTTAGTATCGATACTTTTAAAAAGTCGTGTTTTGTCGATCCGTTTGAGAATCGAGTTCTGAGTACTTTTGGTGTCGATACTGCCCAACACTAGAACCTACCCTGTAGTCAAATGTACTAGTTGTAAACTACTTCACAACTAGTATGAACCACATGCCCAACTAGTCAGCCAACTATCTTTTTTCCATGCAACCAACTGGTATTTTTAACATGGGGATGTCCTACGAGATGGCAATTGTCAGATTTCGGTCAGAAATATACCAGTATCATACTAGTTGAAAATAGACAGAAAAATACTAGTCCAATTATCGACCAAAACCACTACTTTGGGAGTCAAAAAATAAAATGAATTCATGAATATACTATAAAAAACTTTTGATTAAGTACACTTTAATATATCACACATTGTTATTTAGCAGCCTCAGATGTTCCAATAATTGGTGTAAATTTTTTTGACTATTAATTAAAAGCAAAACTAGATACATAAATATTTCCAAGTTTCGAACATAAATTTAAATGCATTTCTTATAGAAAGTAAAAGGTTTCAGGAACAATAAATACTATATATTTATCTTTTTTAATAATATTGAATCTGCAAAGGAAAAAATTTTAGTTAAAAATAAAATTAATACGTCAATAATTACTTCAGTAATAAAATAAATTAAAATAAATTAAAATATTTTTTATAGTATTAAAATAAATTAAGTTCATTAACTTTGCACATTTCAGTTTATTACTTTAAAAAATTTTTAAGAGTAACAATTAATCGGTATTTAATCAACTAAACGGTTATCAAAAAAACATGCTTTAATTAATAGTCATTATGAATATTAATCATTATTTAACAGGCCTGGTATAATCGAATACGTACTCAATTTAATGGTTTACAATATACCCAAATAAAAGTTATAATATTTTGTGTACTTTATCGTATTAAACTGTCGAAGTCAAATAAAACAGGGCATGAATAAATAGTTTTGTACTTGGTACAAGTCTGGTCATTTTCGAACTAGTTCGGTTTCTGTCAGGGAATTCTAGTTGTAAACTAGTATTTTTCCTGACTAGTTTGGGATTTCACTGCAGGGTACATACAAATTTTCGTTGAGATATCTCGATTTATTGTGCGGATGACGGACTGATTAATCGATTTCTTTTTCCTTTTGCTTTATTTATAGTACGTATGTATGTATATCGATTTCTTTAGGCTGCCACAAACAATCNATACAAAATTTCGTTGAGATATCTCGATTTATTGTGCGGATGACGGACTGATTAATCGATTTCTTTTTCCTTTTGCTTTATTTATATATATCTATAGTACGTATGTATGTATATCGATTTCTTTAGGCTGCCACAAACAATCGTTATGCGAACAACATTAATATACCCTTGCGCACAAGTGCGCTGGGGTATAAAAAATGGTACGAGGAGCTGACCACGTACAATGGTTCAAATGCGTCAGCATGACGCCAAATAGGCCGAAATTGCCGGTTGTGGCAACCACAGGAGACACGACGCTTCGCAACAGCAGCACAAATGCTGCAACTGCAAAAACAACAACAGCAAATGCAGCGATGCAAGGCCGTTCAGAGACCTTCACAATTTTACAACCTTCCACTAAGAACTTCAATAACAGCGAAATCAGCAACAACGACAACAACGACAACAACAACAACAATAAAGCATATTGCTTTGAAATGGGAAACAGAATACATACATACATACGTACATACAGGTTGTGGTTTTGTTAGGGCATTCCGAGTGTAATATGTAAACCGTTACCGCGACAACGGAGCTTTTAACACCAACTATGCGCACCGTTGTCTTAATTGGCTGAAAATGTTGCTGGCGTGATAAAACACCCGTCGGCTATAAGACTGATCGATCTGTTGGTTAGTACAACAAAAGTACAAAAATTTCAACCCGATTACCTGTACCCAACGCAGGACAACAGCCAAACAAAGCAGAGTAGGCTTGTAAGCCTTCTTACGTAGATTATATTTTATTACCAACGAATGGCAAAAACTTTTATGAAGCTCCGCAGTGGTGCGCAATATCACTGGTGAAACTTTAAACGCGACACTTAAATTACCTACATATAACTATCCAACAGGCCTAACCACATATCACCCAGCAGACGGCGATTAGCGCACAGCGAGCGGTGACAATGCAATACCGCTGGGCTGGCATTTGTCACCCAGGCAGGTGAGTGAGTGAGTGGTGACTGGCGACTTGTGGTATTTATGATTGTGCGAATGGTGGTTCATCGTGCCCGCGCTAAGTAGAAAACGATACATTGCCGGCATTACAATTTACGAGGAGTCGAGGCGTCGAGCAGTCGGAGTTGTTGACTGCATTGCTACTCCACTTGCAGCAGAGGATCAAGTGTTGATCAGCTGCCTTGCATTGCGTGCATGTTTCCGCATTCTTATGGCGTTTTCTTTTCTCGAAAAAATGTCACCTTCTTATATGGCAACATTATCCGAGTGCAATATTATAAAGAAAGAGCACGCAATATGCATATGAAGATACTGAGAAAAGAACACCAAAACTTGACAGCCCAGGGCGCAGGGCAGAACAAATGCAACATTATTTTGAGCAAATAAAACGCTATATACGTGAAGTGCGAAACTTCTTAGATATAATCGATGCTTTTAATTATTACCACTCGAATGAGCATTCGCATTACCACTTACATATTTCTCGTCTTACTGTATCCTTTATGGTTTTGCAACATTTTAACATGTCGTTTTTCCTGTCAATGCATTAAAGGGTATTATTAATCACTATTCTAATTATAGAGTTGTGCTGGTTTTGCCGCTAGCCATGAGGCGTGCAAGGGGGCAGATACAGCCTGTCATGAGGAGCAGCAGTACTACCTTTGGACTTTGTATGAATTAAATATGTACATATAAGTACGTAAGTATTTGTTATTTATGGCGTTTTAGATAGCAAAAATGCAAGCTAGAGAAGCGCTATTTTTGGAAAATGAACTTACATTTGGACTGGGGTACTCAATTATTGTCATTAAAAATTCATTTGTTTACTACTTAATAGTGGCCAAATCTTATGAAGCTAAGGGTTAAGGTTAAGATGTGGTGAATCCTAGTTAGGTACTTCCACCTGAGTGGATGTATGTTTTTGAAAAGATTCATCATATTTTATTAATTAATTTAATACTTCCAGTGGCACATTTACCGGCTCCGACTATGGTTTTATAGTCGTCAGAAGGCATATCTTAAATTGCCGTCTTAAATAACCAAACGGAAGTGTTATATCCGTGTAGAAATTCTTACAACTCTCCACTGATCTGGCGTTTCATAGCACGGTTAATGGTACAATGAAATAAATTTTAAAAACTTTCTCCTCTTCTTCACACCCTGGCAGCAACAATGATCCGGTTAGATGGTGAATCTGTGCTTGAATCTGTATGTAATGGGTACGTATTATTGTTACACAGAAATACAATACACATAGAATTATTTCAGACGAAATAACCCAAATGCCTTTCCATTGTATTTGTGTGCCGTAAAGCAAGGAGCGCAATGGTTCTGGTGGTTATAATTTGACATCCATTGGGTAATTCGTAACACACGGTAGCTCGATATACCCAATGGCGCAGCAGATCGATTTAATCGGACATTCCCCGCACTTCTTCCCACTTGACGATTTTCAGCAATAAATCGACTCCTGCGCCAGCTTTCGACGATATCGGACTACAACTATGCTACCCCTCTCTTTGAAGCTAAAAATTGATATTTGCTATTATATTGAGGCGGAAAATATGATTATAAATTTTTGGAAACTGGTCGTTGCCACGCCCACTTAGGATTGCATGTGTATATCTCGGTAACCGATTCACCAATTTCTCCTAAACTTGCAAAAGTTGTTGATCCTGATAAAACATAACAAACGCCTGAAAATTTTTAAAACCGGACAATAACCACGCCCACATCCTGTGTAACGGTAATTTAGAGATATACGAAATTTTTGATAATTCATTAATTTCTGAAGCTATTTTATTCAAAATTGATATCTGAAATAAGACTTTAGCAATAAATACGTTTATAACAAACTTTGGGAAATGGGCGTGGCACCGCCCTCTTATGATCACATATGTGTATCTCGTTAACCGTTCCATGAATTTGTATCAAACTCGGCACATTTATTGCACTTGACACATAAAAGCAAGGCGTTGCAAATTTTTGAAATCGCACTAAAATTACGCCAACTTCTTATATAACGGTAAACTTCGATATTTCGTAATTTAAGGACGCTAATTTGCTCGGAGTTGATACTCACAACAATCTCTTAAAAATAAATAAGATTATTGCGGAATTTCGTAAAATGGGCGTGGTACCGCCCACTTATAACTATATAACGTTATCTCATTAAGTCTAACTTAACATACTATGTTTGAAATAAGGGTAAAATCACCCCCTGCTTAGCATGTAGCGGTAGTTTTCGGAAAAGAGAAAAAACTATATTTAATACGTGCACCAGGTATTTAATGTTCGGCTTCGCCCGAACTTAGACTTTTTTACTTTTTTAAAACACAGGAAAAAAATAATTCTACACCTACCATAGATACAGTGGTGGAAGAAATAATAGAAACTTTTTACTTTGACCAGTTTTGGCTATATTACTTTGTTTATTCGATGTTTAATGTTTTTGTATAAGAGTCTAGCGCAATATATAACACACACCATATAAATCCACATTTCAAAGTTTGTACAAAATTATAAAAATTCAAAAAATTTTATCAAAATCCCCCAAAAATTTCAAACTTTTCAATCAGATTTTTTTGAAAAATTTTGGGTATGCAGTTTTATAGCCCATTAAATTTTAGTAGGTAAAACTGCAAACCGCAAGACGCTAGAAAATCGCGTTGATTTTTAATATTTTTTTTTGCTGACGCTGCCAAGCATTTCCTTCCATATAAAAAGCATGGTCGAGCATACTTTATATGGAAGAAAATGCACAACACCGCCACCCAACTAAATTATTAAAAATCAACGCGGTTTTCTAGCGTCTTGCAGTTTGCAGTTTAACCTACTAAAATTTAATGGGCTATAAAACTGCTTAGCCAAAATTTTTCAAAAAAATCTGATTGAAAAGTTTGAAATTTTTGGGGGATTTTGATAAAATTTGTTGAATTTTTATAATTTTTGTACAAACTTTGAAATGTGGATTTATATGGTGTGTGTTATATATTGCGCTATATATTATGGTTCCAAAGTTATAACTGATTAAAAATGTTACGTTTATAGGAGATGCCATGGCTCCTTTTTCGAATTCCATTTTTTCACCAATGGGGGCCAATAATACCCAGGTGTTGTCGCAATACTCTGTCGAAATTTCATTCGATTCTGTCCATCCGTTTAGACAGCAATCTGGCACATACGTACGTCCGACGGGTTAGATACGGCAGGGAAATTTTGTTCTTTGGAAGGTATATGGCTGGTTCCGAAATCAATTGTTATATATTTCGAATATATAAACTGTAAAGTTCTGAGAAATAAATGCAAAGGATAAGTGGAAAAATTAATGGTAGAAGGCATTTTATTTTGAAGAGAAAAACTAATGTCGGTGCTCTGGACGAGGATCTCTATTTAGAAGAACATTTTCTTGGCCGTCAAAAGATTTTAGAACGAATGCGTTCATTGTCCTGTTTGAGAACAAAATAATCAAAATAATAATAATAATAATAATAATAATCGGCCCTACTATGGTTCTCGATGTCGACGTCGATGTAATTTTTTCATCAACAAATATCGTTGCGAGGAAGACCTTTCCTCAAAAATACTGTGGTCAGCGTAGCTGGATTTGGACTTACGAGGGCTATTTTTTATAAAAAAATTGCATCGACGTCGGCAACCATAATACATACAGGGCCGGTTTTAGGGCGGGGGCGAGAGGGGCCGTTGCCCTGGGCGCCAAATTGAGAGTTTAATTTTTTTATTGCATAAAATTTTCGAATGTGAATTTTCTTCATGGACAACAACATAAATATCAGTTATTTACAAAACAAAGGAGATCAAGCCGGTGCCATGGATGTGACATTCTTTGAATTTAGTGAAGGGCGGTGCTGCCTCTTCTTCCAGAACATTCATCATTCTTTTTGCTGTACTTCAGCGCATCTGCTTTCTAACCTGAGCATCTACCCAGAGATGGACCATTTGCAAAAATCTCACCGGCAAACCATTATGCACAACTCGTTGGGAAAACAGACTGGACATGGTTAAGGTCATTAAATATGAGGCGAAAGAAATTTAGGAAGCTCTAATGGAGATTTTCTTTTCCTCTGATCTGAAATATCCTGCTGTCCAACATGAAGCCAAATGCTTGGCTGACAAAATGATGCGATTTGAATTTTTCATCTCCCTGGCTGTTTGATATGGCAGGTCAATCACATGACTAAATCAATGTCGAGTACAACCAAGGACATCGCTACAGCCGCTGAGTCGATAAGAAATTGTGCTGTATTTCTATCCAACTACAGAAATAAGGGCTTTAAATTTGATACAAGAAAGTAAAAATGAGTCTGCGATTTTCATTTCAAAAGATCAATTTAGAACTGATTTTTCATTGTTCTAGTTGACAATGCCGTGGCTGCTATCAAGGAAACGTTTGAGCAGATAAAAATCTTGAAAATCTATAGTGGTTTTCTTCTTAGGCTAAGCGCATTGTGGAGCGGCGAGCAAAGCGACGAGCATAGTATCGAGCAAAGCGTCAATTACAAACGCGTATGTACGCTTTGCTCTTCACTATGTGCGCTCCAATTGAAACAAATACGTTTGTAATCGCCGCTTTGCTCGACGCTCTTTGCTCCCACTCGACTACGCGCTAAGCCTTACTCACAATCGCAAGAGTTACCAGATTCAATCGAAGATTACACTTTTTTATTGTAAAAATGTCGGGAGTTGAGCCCCTCTCTCACAACTGAACAGAATTTGAAGGAATGGAACTTCATAAACAGTTGAAACAATCACGGTGTATTAAACCTGCAGCGATGAAACGACCATTGGAGTTTCTTGAAATTCATTAAGAAAAATGTCTTCGATGCATTTCCTAATGCACGTGTTTCTCTGTGGTTTTCGAAATCAAAGCTTATCGAAACGTACCTAAGATTTACTAAGTCCCAAGAAAGATTAAACGCTTAAGCCATCTTATCTATCGTTTTTTATGGAATTTTGAAAAATGGTCGTGGCGTCGCCAATTTGTGACTACGAAAGTTTATCCCATTAAGTCTAACTGAACATATTATCGAAGATGTTTGAAGTAGGGGCAAAACCATTCCCACTTACCATTTAACGGTAGTTTTCGGCAATGTGAAAATACTATATTAGTCTTCGAACATAGACTTCTTTACTTGTTAATTAAGATGTCTTGCGGAGTGGTAATACGCACCACTAGCCACTCAGCTACACCGGCTGATATAAAATCGAAAGATCAGTCAATAATGATGGGTATGTTGCGTCACAAAGGATATAGAAGAGCACATTTCGGCGACTTCTAAAGTTGCTTGGATTCTTACAGTAGTACATATGTATATGGTTCTTGGTTTTGAATTAAGCATTAGCCTTTAGTTTAATAACTTGCACTTGTTTTTCTAGACAGATGCATATAGGCTTTATGTGATTACCTGCCAAAAGCTTTAATCACGGTACCCGCATTTGGCACAACGGATTAATTTTTGCCTTAATCATTGCCCTGAAATGCAAGCATTTCAGTACCAAAGGCAGTGTGGGAGGACACACTAACCACCTTGGTGAGGCCGAAACCTACCTAAAGTCTCTGCCGTTCTTTGGGTCCCGGCACCCGATTGCCATGCAACTCCACATCGAACCCTTTTTGAGTTCTACCGCCTTTGGTATTAAACCACAGCTCCCGCGATACTCCCCGAAGGGCCATACCTCAGTGAACAGACTGGAGTAGTGCTCACCAGCCAGACTTGCTTGACCAGCTCGAGTCACGCAACCTACTAAACATACCAGAATACACATGCTCAATCGTACAACTAAGAAGGTCTGCTTTTATCACATATTCACCAATCCACGGTTTACCTCAAATATTTACACCGTGTTTTCCACCTTTTCTCCACATTTTCCACAGTTCAACAGTTTTCAGCATTATCATCCACCTCGTCTCACTCCTCTCACAAGACTTACTAATCCAATTTCACCCCGGTGTCCCTATCCGGAGTGAAAATCGACTTTTAACCCTTGTTCAAGTCACTTGACTCACCTGATTAATTCTGCTCGTCTCGCTACCCTCGCAGGTCCTACTAGCCTTACTGGGGAACAAATTCCAGCCCGGGTGTACAATAGGCATGGAATTGCTCCTTTTCCGGTTTTCTAAACTTACTCAAGCAGCTTGACGAGCCACATTCTTCCTTGCAGAACTTCCTAGCCATATGATTTTACATGTGCATCTGGCCTGTCTTTCGACCTTGTTCGTCTCACTGGCTTTGCTTATCTAGCCAGCGAACACACTCCAGGGGCATCTGTTCGCCCGCGGTTCCTCTTTTAAAGTCTTAGGTATGACTTCCGAAAGCCGTAGACTCTTCTACCAATTGAGCCTCTGACCGACTCAGGATTGGTAGCCTTTGACTGGGGTACCAGGGATTGTGACACCCCTAGCCCCGCAATGCGGAACCCCCCTGGGCTCGTTGGTACGGTAATCTCCACATCGGAAACTGCGTAATCACATGTCCTACTCAGGTTCCCATGCGGAGCATCCCTGTTAGTTCATGCCGACATGGAAACCCCTAAGGGCCCCCATGTCACCACTTAAGATCTAGCCCCACGACAAGGACACCAACGTTTCGCTAGATGTTTTTCTAGACAATGGAATCTTGAATTTAGATATCGTCTGATGGAGCGAGATTTAGAATTCTTTAGTTTTTTCCTCAATATTGTAGCTATTTAACAAGCTGCATTTCTCTTGAATAGGCACACTGATCTTTTCTGTTTTTCCATATTCGTTCATTTTTTCATTCCGTTGATTTGAATTTACACAATAAACTGAAATTCATATTTCTGTTAAATAGTCAAATACCCCTACTTCTAAGCGCATATGTATGTAACATTATTATAATTTTGTTTGCTAATAGCATAGTTCTTTAGGTGACTCCTAATAGTAATATAACTAAACTAGTGTACATTAAGACGCTATTAATGTAGCACTAAATAATGCAGAAAATTTGCATATCACAGGCTTAACAAAAGCACATAATTCATTAAGTTTAAATTAAGTGTTGCAAACAAGCGACAGCAAAAGACTTACAATGGGCAATGTAAATGCTACAAATAGTCGTAAATTAAACCTTCAGTTTACACAACTTGATGTGATCATTAGAACGATCAGCTTTCAGCAAAAATAATTTATTTCATATTGCAAAATGAATAACAACGATAAAAGGAGAACTTTACTGCTTAAGCCATAAGTGTTAAAGTAGTAGGTGTAGCGCCTTTGAACCAATCTGCGGCCATAAACAGTTTATTGCCTGAACTTGAAAGAGCAAATGAAGGGCAAACAAAAAATCAATAAAAACATATTTAGTGTCTATTGACACCAGAACACAAAGGAAAGAATATCGATTTTTCATACCTTGCTTTCCCTTTTATAAGAGTCTAAAATACCAATTATTACCGACGACCAAGACCCAGTGAGCTTTTGTATATGTATACAGATTGGTTAATAATAAAGTGCAAACATTATAGTAATAATAGACTTAAATATAGTTTTGTTTTAGATTTATTAAGGCAAATATAAAGTCAAACAAATTGATTTAATTATAGTAACTTTTGTTTTTTATTTATTTTTTGGCATTCACAAAAGGCGAATTAAATATTCAAATGGTTAAATGTGTAATGCGTCGTGTTGGGTAGAAAGCAAAGCTGGAAGGCCAACATAGATTAGCGTTTTAAAAGGACGTTTACTATATACATAGCACTGTATATCTATCAACAATTTTGTACGACCAAGTATGATAGAAATTCTATTTTATTATATTTGATACTGGTTAAAAATGAATTATATTTTTATAAATCATATGTTTTGACTCATATGTTTTTCAGAAAAATACATCGTAGTAATTTGAAATTTTCAATTTCAATTAATTGCCTTTGATGGAAAAATATTGCCATTGAGCCACACTTATTCCTTGACCTTAAACAAATTTTTCTAAAATAGTGTTCTTCGAAAAAACCATGCAAATTCCAACGGATATATTAAAAAAAAAAAACATTTCTTATTAGTTACCTTGTTTATACCTACGCAAGAACCGCATTAACAAAAAGTTGATTGGACTCAACACATATTCCTTTCAAGCATTTATACCTGGGTCGTTAAGGCACACTCGCTGAAACCGCATTTAAAAGTAAAAAAAATTTGTTATTTTTATCCGATATTAAGCCTAGAAGTTTCTAAAGCTATATTGTTATGATTCTGAAGTTAAACGTGGAAATTTCATTCGACATTTTACGCTTTTTTTTCTAATTTCGGAGTCAAAGTTTGGTTTAAAATTGTTATAACTTGGCTCTCAGAGGGCCTGGAGACTTCTACCTTGGCTCAAATTAAAGGTCCTGAATTGCCCTAAAGCCCACTTATTGCTCGATGGATATAAAATTGTGTGAAGGATCCACACAGTACTTTAAAAAATACATAAATCTTTTTGTTTTGGAATAAATCCGGTGGATTTTTTCGTAGAACACTATTTTTGACCAATTTTTTTAAGGTCAAGGAATTTTTTTTGGGAAAACCATTTTGTTTCGTATCAAAATAATGCTTCTGTCGAAAGCGCTACGACCAATTCGCATGCAGTGTTCAAAAAGATATTTTAAAAAGCTGTGCATATTTTTCAGATATGAGTTCAGCGACAAAATCTATTAGGAATGACCAACTTTATATAAAAAAAAAATATCAATTAGCACGAAATTGTTCCGGAAGTAGAATCACAATACCAAGAGTGTATTTGAAATTCTTAACCAAACTCGAATTTCTCGACCGACTCGGGTTTGGGGAATTTTCAAGGGTGAACCCCTTTCTAATTCCCAACCTACAATTAATTTGTCGAAAACATGCGACCATTTATTCAAGTTTAGAAGATCTAAATCATAGTTTCCCACAGATGAAATTTATTGCTTGCAGGCAATTGCTATACTTTTTCTAAAAAAATTGCCTGCTAGTAGCTTTGAAATGAACTAGGAATCGAGTTTGTAAACCTTTTCACAATCGTCAGCGCTTAGAGTTTTACTTATTGGGCTTCTATCGCATTTCTAAGTGCACTGCGCCTATTTCCTTTGGTTTCCCAGTACCAAACCTCAAACAACTCGAAAATTATTAAAGGTTTAATTAGTGGTGACATACCCACAACGTCATAGCCATAACCGTAACCACATTAACTATCATCGATTATAGGTATCATAAACATAAGGAGCGGGCCATGAAAGGGCAATAGTTTTTGTAGAAAAGAAAACGCCATAAATTCTTAAAACTCAACAGCAGATCATAATGAAATATGTACATCAAATACACTACTACTACTATACTACTTGTGCTTTCTTAGTAATATAAATTTCTTTTACATTAATTATTAAATTTTGTTAAAAAATGTTATTTTATGAGCCCGCATAGTGCTTGAACAAGGGGCGGCGGGAGACGTTGGTATGGTGGATAGTACTACCCATCTGAAATTTTTAAAGGTGGGTAATTACCCACCTGAAAATTTCTTAGAAGAAAAATAAGTCCAATTTACTTTATTGTGCAACAAACTCTTAACAATACTTGTTAAGGCAATCCTCTATTTACAGCGCATTTCATTTACAGAGGCATTCCATGTCGCCGCGGCCACCTCTGTGCGCGACCTCTAAGAATTTGGATGAAAGTTGAAGGGATTGAAGGTTTAGGTGACATGAATATACGTGCAGCATATTTTATGACGTAGGGTTGTCTATTTACACGGGACTTACATTTTAAGAAAACGTCATACATACCTTTCTTTAAAGTGCTGTATCTTGGAAACCTTTTAACGAAACTTAATGAAAAAAATGTATTTCTTCCATTTTATTATGGGCTTTAATTGTGCACTTCTTACATTAATTTGCAACGTATAAAACACACAAAAAAAATTATTAAGCAAACATTTTTCTTTTTGATTTTTTTTTTGATCATAGCATTTAGGTGGAACACGTCATGTTTGTTATCCCACTTTTTGATGAAAACTGATCCAGTATAACGTCGTTTGCTGACGAAGCGGAGGCAGTGCAAGAAGGTAAGAGGCGTAGGCGAACTATAGCGAGTGAGTACCAATGGACATATTTAGAGTGGATTTTTTAATTTAAAGAAATATTCTTGTGCTTAAAAGGTTAGTTACTTCTAGCTGAATGCATCTGTAAATCGTTCTGCGGTCATAATCTACTGGGCAAATTTTGTTACCTTTAGCTTTTGAAGTTCAGATATAGGTAAATGACCACTGAAGTCAAACGGCTGGAAAAGACTTATGTCACGTGTCTTGGGAATCGATGTTCCTGGCTCATATATTTGTTTTATGTAATGTGTTTGAGAATAAACTTTTTTGTTTCACTATAATAAATGAGTTTTATGTATTTTTCTCTTTCAAATAAACTTTTCCAAGGAAATAATATGTTCTTCAAACCTTTAGTAGTTGGCGGAAAATATTTAATACTAATATTTTTACTTACTGTTGATATACTACTGTAGATATAATTCGCCATATTTATACCGTTTTCCACTTGTAAAAAAAGCAATAAATTTTTTTTATTTAGGCGCAAAATCGCACAGCTTAAAAAATATATATATTTTTTTAATTATAAGTTCAAGGGACTGTATCTTTGTGATCTTTCGTTACAAATTAAACATATGTTTTGCTTTGTCATGCCACATGTGGCTATTTTACAAAACCATTAATAGGGTTGCAATTTAAAATACTTTAATATAAGTTTTTTGGCCATAGAATGAGCTCCTTTACCAATAGTGCACCACCCAATGAAAATATATAAAAAGAACACCATTTGTTGTGGTTTGTCGCTTTTGCTTTTATTTTGCAATTATTCGTAATATATCATCTTGGCATTGACTTTATTCATTTAGACACAAACAATAGTAAATTAATATTCATATATGTAAGTATATACAATAATATTTACATAATTCAATCGGATATTTAGACTACATAAATTATTTATTTTTTTTACTAATATATTAAAATAATAAGTACTGATAACTGCCTTTAATTACAAATTCAACTGTGTATGCGTTATGGTTGCTATACTAAATTTACGCTAAATTACTTGCAAGCAAACTAATATATAGTTTAAATAAATAAATAAGAGCTTATTTTAAAACTCTCAAGAAGTTCTTGCGTATACATACTAATTTGTGCTCATTTTTTTTAGTTTTTTTTTTTTCATTCTGTTAAAAAGGAACAATTCAAGGTAGCATTTCATACCTTTTGTAGGAAATATTGCAATTTACAATTGCTGTTCGAAAGTTTTTTTTTGTTATTTATTTATTTATTCCCTAAAACTTACTTAATAAAAATCTGCAATTACAAGTCGACGATATCTTATTAAGTATTATTTATTTTACACGAAAAAATATCATTGAAATATTGAGAATTGTGCAACATGAGCAATATCCTAGAACCCCAATTTTTGATCCACGTTTTCGTTTTCTTTTAACTATTTTGAGTTTGTTCAACGTATTTATAAGCCATCGTTCATTAATTAAAATGATTTTGAATATCTCAAAAATGAACTCTAAATTTTTTACAGTCGAATCTAAATGGAATATTCAACAACACGTGATCAGAAGGCCGCACAAACTGCCAAAAATTAGTGCGGCGTTGTTCATGAGGTTTTCAATAAGTAATAAGTCTTCAAAGCCACTGATTCTAGCGGAAACATTGTGCTTAAATGCGGTAGAAAATCTCACCAAATTCCACAACATGTCAATTGCCACTTTTATCAGTTCTCACATGTGGAGGTATAGTAGAGAGATCCAACTGCTTAAGCCTGAGATTCCGATAACTCTCCGTCTCCCAGCAGCAAAGGCAGTTGAGGTTTTGCTACTCCGTTCATTTGAGCCCAGCCGAGGATAAACAGAGAAGTCATATCTAAAAGCTACTGTCGCAAATCTTTTGGTCCAAATGAATTACCTATGTACATAATTTTATAACAGAATGCAAGTACAATCACTGGACCATCAGTTAGAATATCTTGGGAAGTTTACTGCTTTCGCACCGACATCATCATGGAAGTTGTTAAAGGTTATATTCATGCCTAATACGGGCAACTACTCAGGAAATGTCCCAAATGAACAGACCATACCTTAGAAAAATTTCCTTGATTTCCACATCAAGGGTACGCTCTTAAAGGTTAAGCCTTTTTGTGAAATTCAGCATACTATTCAAGCGGGGAAATCTACTAAATATTACTGCAATATGCCTGACTCAGGTTATTGAAAAATTAATTGCGGTATAAGCAGATAGCCTTTTGCGCATTCAGCGACATTTCATTGTATATCGGGGGCTTATATTCAATACGACCTCCCTACATTTTATACAAAAACTACTTTTTGATGTTGGCACCCATCTCGGCGACTTAACTGTCATCACTGCTTGCTATCTAAATTTACAAATTCAATAGTTATTTAATTCTTCTCGCAAGCGATATACCAGGTAAGAATTAACATCTTCGATGCCAGTTAAGTATAGGGTGGATTTTTATGTACAAGTCTTACAGATTCAACGCTTTTGGCTATGCGGATGATCTAATCATCTACTTGGTGGGCTCGTTTGAAGATACGATTCCTTGCAGGCAGCCTTAAAATTGACTGCGAAAAGATGGTATGAAACCCTCGAAAGTCCTTAATAGTCGTCTTCACTAAAATAGTAATTACTATTTTGACTAAGCCCACGTTAGGAGAGACGGAGATTTATTTATCGCAAGAGGCGAAATATTAAAACAAAATAATCGAATGATGTTTAGTCATTCAGTACAGTGATAAAACCGATTATCTGGGGAAGTTGCACCGCTAAGTCTGTGTAGTCATTACTAGAGCTATGCTCACCTGCCCAAGGGAAGCAGTGGGTACAATTACAGTTATAAGGTGGCTTACTAGAGTGCTTTGCGACTTAGCAACTTTGCGAACGTAAGCAATTAAGACCTTTCAGGGCACTTGATGCCATCAAAAACCTTCGGAACAAGTTCTCAATGAGTTTTAGCGGTGAGCAAGGCATAACAAGCTGGTAAATAATAGCTGTAGATCAGCTGATTTTATTTTTCTTTCAAATTATTTGGTCTCTTAACTGTCAAATATTGTTAATTTTTGCCAAAAATTCTTAATCGGCCAAATGTATTTGCATGTGAACCTTCAAAAAGAGCGATTTAAAACAGCATTGCTTATCTCAGCAGCATAAACGTTGATTAATGGGATGTACCGTTCATATCCGCACTCCGTATATTTTTTTTTGTGCGCCACCCAATATAGGCTGGCATTTTACTAAACGACACATCAAATCGGAATCTCATGCTTTTTACGCACGTCGTTTAATAACGGTTGGTTTCATACAAATTGCGTGAAATTTTTGACAGATAATTGCCGGCATGCGTGAATATTAGGTTGGCCTGTAAAAAGCAAAGTTTAATTTTTTTGTTTGAATAGGCTTACCATTTTTCCACCACTCCTAGGGCACTGCTGCAAAATTAATTCTAAAATAAATTCATTATTAAACAAGAGAAGTTAACCCATTCACATCCCATTTGGGAAAAAAAATTCTGCCAGAAATTTTTGACTGCTTTGGAAAACATTAATTTTTTTTTTAATGTATTCGTACTATTCAATTCTCCACACAAATATCAACAGCCCGTTGTATTCAAGATTTGATATTATTCGAATTACTTTTACAGTGGGGAGCAGAAATGAGTGCATTGTGATTTTTGTTAAATATTTGCAAGGTTTGTAGTAAAACATTTGTTTATTCTTTTTTCATAAAAATATGGTTCATGCATTAGCCAAATCCATTTAAGTCAAGCTATTAAACTTTATACAGAGCTTACAAAAATTTAATAAATGTTCATTAAAGTTTTGAGCCTTTTAATCTGCCGTCAGCAAAAAAAAATATCAGAAATCAGCCCGATTTTGCAGTTGCTTAAAATTTAATGGGCTCTAAAACTGCATACTCATTATAAAGCTCAAAACTTTAATGAAAATTTGTTAAATTTTTCTAAGCTCTGTATAAAGTTTAAAAGCTTGATTTATATGGTTTCGATCAAAGCATGAACCATACCTTTAAGAAAAATAACAAATAAAATTAAAGTATCCGCCAAATGCAATACCACGTATGAGGTGGCTGAGAAAAAAAATTATTTTCGATACCCTGTCTCCCTGTGCTTCCCTACTTCGCAAATTTAATGGTCATAATTTCAGTATAAGCTCATATTAAATAAGTTCAGTTAGAAAACTATTCAAAACTTTAGAAGAATATAAGTTTATTTGCATTTTTGTGAAATTTTCGGACTATCGTAAACGTGGTATTGCATTTGGTGTATACGAGGTATTGCGCGCCAAGCGGCGATATACTGTATATGAAAAACAATGGATCATCGGTTTCTTCGGTCTATAATAACTTATTTCTTTGCCATTTTTTATTTTATTTTTTTTTTTACATTTTATTTTTTTTGTTACGGATAGGTCGTCTATATGTCATTGGACAGTACAGGGTTAATGAATATATATGTATGTTTAAAAATTTACCTATGTTTAACTGCGTACCTAGTCATTGCATTCCCAATGGTTTAAAACAAAATATAAACTAAGTCCATGAAAAATAATATCGACATACTGGAGTTGCAAATGAGTATTAATAAACATGTATCGCTGTTACTTAGCAGAATTATGATACATATATGTAAGATATAAAATTTTTTGCTAAACAACAATTACAGCTAAAATTACATTTTTTGTTTTTTTTACTCTACTTTTGATACGTAAATGTATGGCAAGTGGTTTTCATCTGCAATAAATCACTGAACATATCTAAAAAAAAACGTAGACTAAGCCATTAAAACTACACATACATACATACATACGTGTGCTCATGCACTACACATACATACATACATATGTGTGCTCATGCATATGTATGCAGGTACATTAAGTGTACATACATACGTACCTAGACAATACATAGTTAAAAATAAATATGAAAAAAAAAAATATAATAAATTATATTCACAATCGATTGCAATCAATGCGCATTGCTGTAGTTTCATAAGCTATAGTTAAAAAAGGAGCGCTAGTTACAAGAATCTTCTAACTACTTATTGTAAATATAAATATGTAGGTATGTATGCACTTACGTAAGTACACTTAAAATGTATTTGTGTGAGTGTGTCTGCATTTGTGCCTAAGCGAGCTAGTGTGTTTGTGTGTTCAATTTTCTTATCAAACTATTTTTTTATATACATACAAATGTAGTGGTGTATTCGTTTTAAACTACCTACAGTACGATTTGGATCACATATTTTTAGCTTGTCTAAATAATGGGGTTTAAACAAAAGTACAAAACATAAAAATAAAAATTCAAAAAAATAAAAATAAACAATTCACAAGGAATAGACAAGAAATACTTTGTGTTCAACGACACTGTGTCTACAATGGGCGCACATAACCGCCATGGTATCGGCATCGGCATCGCCATTAGCATAGACGTTGGCGTTGTCGTTGGCATCGGTTTCAATTTCAGTTCGCACATACACGCCAAATCGTCTCCAAGCACAACTTCGCAAAGCGCTCAATAATTTCGGTGATCACATCATGCGCGGCAGCAATTCGCATCTCTTTCGCTTACGTTGGAGATGCGCTTGCAGTCGTACACGCTGATCTTTGGCGCCTGCGCACTCACACCACATTGCCACCTTTGCAAAGTCGCCTGTCACCACGCCATCCGCCATGCGCTATCTGCTTGCCAACTGACCAAACATTCAATACTCACCACACACCATTCGTCAAACGCCAAACGCCATACACCTCTTTGCAACAATGTCGTCTTACCAACATTTTTTCTCAAAGCCCATTTGACTACTTGAGCTTAAGAAATGTCAACAACGCCTTTTGTATCAGACTGCGATTGATGGTCGAATCGGCGGTATAACGCACGCCGCGCAAATTTCCATCATTATGGTCCACCACGCCGTACTCGCCAACAATAAAACCATCGTCCGTCTTCTCCTCCACGCGATACTTGCGATAGTTGCGTCCCTCCACTACATACGCCACTTTGGCATCCTCGTCTTCGTTGCCAGTTTTGCTGCCATCCGTATCAATACCATCGTCTCCGCCACCACCATTGTCATCGTAATTGTTGTCCAAATTGCTATTTGCGTTGGCGTTGCCATGATAGTGATGCTGCTGCTGCTGTTGATGGTGTATCCCACCGCGGTATGGCTTTGCTGTTGTCGTCGCCGCTGAATTGCCTTGTACACCGTGGGCTCGTCCGTTTGTCATAACACTTACGGATTCTTCTATTTCGTAATTTTGCTCTGGGGTCGGCGTATACAAGTCATCGTCGTCGCCGCCATGATGGCTACTCTCCGTTGGCGTTGCTGCTGCTGCTGCCGCCGATGGCTGGTTGTATTTGGAAACACACTTGACTAGATCTGCATTTTGGGTAGTGTAGCATGGAAAAGAAGAAACAAAAATAAAACAAAATATGTACACAGAATTTTTGGCAGAAATACATAAATTTGAAAAATGCAGTGGTTAATTGGAAATAATTTGTGCCATAAAACAACTTTAAATTTGGTACTTATTCATCAATTCAGCTGGAAACGGTCTTCCATACCCAATAGGAATGCTGATTGGCTAAGGTTTTTGACTCACTCAAAAGGAACCCCTCTAAAATATTATTGAGGTGTACGTTGTTACTTAACTTCGTAGTTCTATTACCCCTATACTATACTATGCCAGTTACTTCTGTCCACCCGAGAAAGTTTGTCAAGAATGTCAGTGTGTTGATAGTTGTGCCCAGATTTTTCCTTCCCTGGCCTGACCAGCTGCGTATATGTAGTAGAAGACGATCCACAATCAAGCCATTTATGGACAAATAACTTGCCACTGTCATAGATTTTTTCAAAACAAAACTACAAGAACACTATGAACCGAGCCATTCAAAATGGGCAATGGTAAGAGTTTTAGGCTTAAGTTAAGAAGGATACGAGATATCTACCACAACGAGAATAATCGTTGATTTTAAGGAATGAAAAGAAGACTTGTTTTTGCAGACGGAATAGGCACCATGCAAGGATAGTTGTAAATGATCTTTCACCTGTTGCCCGATTCAAAAACGTGGCACTTTAATAAGGAAGCTAAAAATTTGTTTACCCTACCAACTTCAGAAAACAGGATTTGGAGTGAAATTAAAAAACTAACTGGCTTAAGGAAGTACAGATATCCTAGATATAGCATTACGTCGGTTCGAGCATACCGCATTATAATCCCTTTATGATCTCCAATATGAGAAGAATATTGCAACAAGAGAAAACCTTGATAACAGAGTAAATCATATAGAAGAGGCGAAAAGTGAGCATTTGAAATATCGGCCAAATTCAATGCCGCGAAAATGTGAAGGGATCTTTTAGCTCAAAGTGTAAATAACTATTAGGTAAATTTTCAATGATTTCTTTAGAAGAAAAACCGAGTGCCTAACAAAAGACTTCTAAATCACACAAAAAATAAATAAAAGCTAAAGTAAAACTGTGGCAAGTTAACTGTTCTTCTATAGAAAGCTCCACAGACTAAGTCAGGTTCAGTTAAGTCGTTAAGATATAACACACAAATGTATTACTTATAAAGGGGGAAAATTGAAAACGACTGTTTGGAGACATTGGCCTAATTTCGCGATCCAGCTAATTCAGGATCGCATGTACCTGGATCGACAGCCAAGGCATTCTTGAATTGATCGAGGACAGGTTAAAGATTACATATGACACCGACAATTTGTAAACCTCTTCAAATCCCTAAAATGATGGCATATACTTCAGGGAAGCGCTAAGCCTAACATGATATCTATTGATCAACAAGTGCCGTAGATAACAATAAAGTGCGAGCATGGATGGATTATTAGTGAAATGTAAATTTGAAAAGACGATCGACTCTATCACCCCCAAACCAGATTTCAGTAGTTACGTAAAAGTGAGATTCCCAACCAGAAGAGAATGGAGAAGAGATCGAGCAGCCGGTAAAGTGGTTATTTTCCACACCTACAAATCCAGATGGACTGCGGTGTAGAGGTAAATATCTTCTAAGCCGAAATTTTAGGTATATTTGAAAACTATGCTGATAATAGGTTGGCGCTTAAACATATGTTAGTGCTTGGCCGAATTTCTCCTCCAATTTGTGGCGTGCGCCTTGATGTTGTCAAACAAAGGGGAGGGACCTAGAGTTTAACGCCGACACCGAACGGCGATGGTATTCTTATGAGAATCTGTTTTTCATGGCAGAAATACTCTTTTTTCTACATTTTTTTTTGCGATGTTGCTTTGACCAAGGCTTAAACCCAGGCCCTGCGGAGTGGGAGCGCGCACTGCTTACCACTGTACCACTGAAAATGATACATCTTAAAATATATATATTCCGAGAGGCAGGCAGTGGTATTAGAAAAAGCCTCCTCATTTGAATTTGAAACGGTGGCACGGGATGGTCTCTTAGAATAATCCAAAGGGTAATTAAACTGCCTTTCTCTGAATAGGATAAAAAAAGGTGGTCAGACATGTGTACTTGCAAGATATCAAGGGTCTCTTGCCGCGCTATAAAAAAAGGAAACACATATCGGATCTGTTTAATACATCAAGAACAGTGGTAGTCATAATAGTGGCAACTACTGGCCCTAGAACTAGCCCCCAAGCCGGGTTTGGTTAGGTTGGCTTTAGGTGGTTGCCCCAATTCAGGGGGCAAACTAAGACCGTGAGCACTACGAACGGAAACTGCTAAATTATAGCGAAAATCGCTGCGTGACGAGAACGAAGTTTCCTAGGCGGCAGATCTTGGTACCAAAGAGCTGCTCCGGACCGATTAGAAAGTACCATCTCAGGTGTCTAAACCGCAGTCTACCCAAGCTCGGCAGTCTAAGAGAAAATTCTAGAATGCTTCCACCTCGCCAGCCACCATGCTGCTGCAACCAAAAGGTGCAGGTGTTGTATTTAATCTCACTTCGAGAATCCCAATCGGAAAGTTTACTATCAATAGACCCACAAACATTGAGACCTTGTAGATTGTCGAGCCACAGGAAACTCTCACTCTTTATTTTCTTGATGGTATCTTCTTGACAGCACAATTCACAGCAGCATTTTCATGCGATATCACTATGGCCAGGCTTCAAGTGCGCCATAATCGGGTCCGGGCCTCCGCAAGCCGCCTGGCTGTTTGAGTCTGAGTAGCCATAACCCACATCAGCAACCAACCAACTGCTTTCGCAATAGCAGCAAAATTTAATTGGTGAACATTGACGTGATCTGGGAGCCTTAACTTAAGGTAGATAGAGACTTCCTTGGAAAAGATCTGTCCACCGACCTTTCCGCCAAGTTTCGGTATAATAGTTCACTGGTGTCCCCTTCCGATATCTACAGGCGTTATGTTAAGCATAACTTCGAAAGCCAAGTTGAGGGTTGTCCTAAGTTCCCCACTCGCTCCAGCCTTCTGACTAGTGCAGTCTTCTGCAGTGAACTCTACCAGACAAAGCCTTCATAATAGGCTTAGCTATGGTTTCATAGAACCGGGAAATAACTTTGGGTGAGACACCCAACTTCTAGTGTCCAATAATAATCTGAAATCTATCGCTACTAACAGTAAAATATCCCCCGCATAGACGATCACCCGGCAAACATGCAAGTGGAATAGGACTTCTCTGCCGCAGCTGTTAAATATAAGATAGAAAAGAAATTGTCGACCATTTTTACTACGAATGTCCATATCTTGCGAATATTAGGTAAAATACACTAGCAATCACATACTGGGATATTGTCTACAAAGGCGCATTTTCAGTGGTCACATTGTCTCTGGAACCATAAAATATTTTGGCTCTTCTCACCAATAACTAACATCATCATTAACCTAACAACTGCCGAAATGCAAGATTATAACCAAGTCCAAACATTTACACCGCTAACGTTTAACATAAATTAAACCATCTGAGCCATAAATATACACACATTTCCATAAAATACTACTATGTATAATAAAGCACAAGCACTACAAAGGCTGCACTTTGTCGGCGATGAGCACTTCGTTTTTCGTACTCACCTCCATTAGGCAATCCTTTGGCATTTTGATTAGAATGTTGGTCCGACAATGATGAATGTTGACGTTGCTGCTGCAGTTGCTGTTGCTGTTGCAAGGCTGATTGAGACAGTGACGCTGAGAAGGCGGACTCCAGGCATTGACGTTGTCTGGGCGACGAGTAGGTTACAGCCGCTGGTGGGCTGTGCGAGAAGTCGGGATTCAAGAGATGTTGCGATGATTGTACTGGGGCATTCAATAAATCATACGGTAATTTATCTAAGTTGAAGAGTACACGACGTGGCTGCGATTGCGCTGAATGTGACTGTGATTGTGACTGCGGTTGAGCAGGTTGCGATGCTGTTGCCGAATGCGAGTGGGCATACGCTGAACCATGTGTAGAATGCTCACCATGCGGCGAATTTTGCGCACCATGACTATGGGCATGTGGATGAAAACGTGTGTGTTGCGGCTGGTGATGCGCGTGGTGTTCTTGATGATGATGATGAGCAGTGGGAACTGGCATTGTTGCTGGTGCGTGTTCGTCGATGGCAAGTGTTGCTGTTGTGGAAGTTTGTGCCTCACCAAAAGCAATGCGTGACACGATCGCCGGACGACGTGAAGGCATGTAACGTCCCGGTCGGACCGTTGTTGTTGTTGTTGAATTTGATGATGTACTGGTTGTGCTAGTGGTTGTGGTGGAAGTAGTTACGATAGGCACGCCGGCACTTGGAGACCAATACGTTTTTGCTGGCTCGCCGTAGACTTTGGATGGCTGTGAGTATACTTTCGCCGGCTCGGAATAAAACTTTGATGGTTGTCCATACACCTTGGCAGGTTCCGAATAAAATTTCTCGGGCTCACCGTAAACTTTAGCCGGCTCGGAGTAAACCTTGGCTGGCTCTGAGTAAAACTTTGACGGTTCGCTGTACATTTTCGATGGCACGGAATAGAACTTAGCCGGTTCCGAGGTGTGCGCCAACTCCGCGCGCGTTATAGGCGTTAAGCTCTCGCTGACATTGCGTTGTGCTTCGGCCAAAATGCCCGAGTGCCGCCATGTATGCAAATCATCGACATTTTGCGATAACGAGCTGTACGATATCGATCGAGATTGCGGGCCATGACCTTCCTTGGTGTTGTGATAGATCACCGTTTGGAAGGGCAGCAATTTTTCCTCTACATCGGCGTCGGCATCGATATCACCGTTGGCAGCCGGTGCGGACGTGTCCAGCATAACTGTGTCACTTATGCCAACGCCATCGCTAATGTGACTACTGGCATGCGAATGCGCAAATGTGGTTGCACTCTTGTGATTTATGTGCGAGGACGTGCTGTTACGATTGCTGCTGCCACTGCCGCGGTGATACGTAGTTGACGCGCTAACAGTGGCGGTTCGCGTCGAGGCGGACTGAACCAGCGGCGCTGCCAACACGTTTTGTATGTTCGTTGAAGCGCTATTCTCCGAGTCGACCACATCTGGCAGACTGGCAGCCATTTTGACGGCGCGTCCACTGACGGCATGTGGCGTGNGTGTCGATTGTCGGTGTTCGCGCCAACATCTGTGAAATTAAGTGAAGAAATCAAAAATTAATTGGCGTCACTTTAGTGTTATGGTGTGTCATTTATTTTTTTTTTTCAAGTTTTTCAATTGATCGTATTTCAAAAGCGCTTAATGGTTATGATTGGGGAAAGGGGCAATTGATATGGGTTATAGTCATTTATATAGTGCTGAGCTTGTGAGAAAGTCATTTTGGCTCTTTGTTTATTGTTATTACTTAGCCATAACACTTGTTGCAACGGCACCGAACATAAATTTTTCTCTACCTACTGGAATTGTACTTGCTTGCTCCCATGTGAATAACTTGCA
>NW_016159760.1:70248-77511 GCF_001687245.7 Rhagoletis zephyria | reverse complement strand
TCCGGAGAAAAACTCTTTCTATTTCTGTTCTTTTTGAAATCGATTATTTGTTTGCCTCTGCCTTTTAAAACTACTCGTAACACAACTTTGTAAGTGATTTTAATCGAGCTGCAGTGAACTAACTATAACGCCATTTTCATTCTTCTTTAACTACCGCTCAATAATTTTGTTAACGATAGCACCATGCAATGCTATCGAAACACAAGCGCGAGCGCACAAGCGCAGCACAATTATTTACACCAGCACGTCTTCACTTTTTCTCACCCATGATTCCTGATTCGATTCAATGTTATTTTAAGGCGTTAAAAATAAAGGAGTGCTTGATTGTGAGTAGGGGCCAAGTAGTGCGTTCAAGTGCGGAAGAAACATAAGAAAAGAAAACTTAGTTTAGTATAAAAAATCATGAATTTGCTTAAGTATAGGGTAAGATCTGGGTGGAAACTAAATCAAGTTCTGCGGCTGATTTCGCTTTTTGCTTAAACTTCTTAAATATTTAGTTTTCTATGTTTATGTAAAAAATATTATTATAAAAAAAAATAAATAAATAAAAATACTTAAGCTACTTTTTAATGAAACTCAACATCCAGAAACTGAATTCTACAAATAACGTATTTGAGTATCAAGATATACCATCGAAAAACCTTTTAAATGAATCAATGACTAATGAATAATGACCAAAAGAAAGAAAATAGGTAATCGATTCTATTATTTGGTCAGATATGGATTTTGAAGCAAAAATAAATTGAACTTAAAAAATAAATAAAGTTGCTAATTTCCTGGTTAATAATTTGAAAATTTAAGAAATTTATCAATTGTCCAGGAAACTAATTTAAACTTTTCTAATATTTTTTCAGGTAAAAATTTTGATTTAAACTACTTTTTGGTATTTGAAAAAGTCACTCATACGCCATGGAAGCCAGCCAATCATTAAACAACCGCTTATCAACTAGTGCTGTTGCTTTTTTAAATTGTTTATTCCATTCTTTTAATTAAATAAAAACGTACATTAACAAAGAATAGTCGAAAACGAATTCAAAGTCACTCATGCGCAATGAAGCATCTCGGAAATAGGTCTGATACCAAGTTTACATTCCCAATTCCTACTTCTATAAGGCGGCCACACTGTTGTTAAAGCAAGAGAGATTCGGCAGGAGAGTGACAAGAACCGCCGATTAGATAATTATATTTTGCTAGAAAAAATCACCACAAAAAAAAAACAAGTTTCAGAAGAAGTGATTCAATTTTGATTAACTTAATGGCTCTTTTATGTTTAGCTCTAAAGGGAGTAAGGTTACGTCTTTGTGGTCAATATTATATAAAAAGAGCTTGATACATACTACGTATTATATTCATCGAAGTCAAACACATACATATTAACATAGGTACATATACAAAATTTAGTCAAAACATTCTATTATAAGCTTAATTGATTTTTAAAACCTGCCTGCGATTTTATATTCCACTGGGCAACGTGGCAACGTGGCGGTCTTGACCCATCGCTTCGATTTGCTTTTCTTTTCATTTAATTGCCACCGGTAATTGCCGACTCATGTGTTGTATGTTTAACTTTTGCGTTAGCTACGTTGAGCTTTCGAGTAGCTTCATTGGACCTGTTGTGATTTATATATGTATGTACATAAACTTTTTTGAAGGAAATGTTCATATATATGTATGTACTTTGAAGCATTCGTAGACATTATAAAGTGAACTGTTAAATACGTTAGAGCTGAAAAAGCAATTAAAAACAGTTACCATTGAAAAAAAAAATGAAAAGGTGTTTTCGATGAGTTTTTCATGGTTTAGTCGCAACTACCAACATAAATACAATAATGAGCACAAATTCATAATCCCACCTTGAGCCAAAATTGTCCATCAAAGTGTGTTTCAGCACTGTATGCATCAATAAGATACATAAATGTGGAAAGCTACTTCAGAAACTTCTTCTCTTGTTTCGCCATGTTAAAAATTTGCCCTTTTCGTATGCCACAGAAGGATTCTGAGTCGATAAGAGCGGTTGATGCGCCTTCTTTGCGAGTTTATTTGCCATTTTAATACCTTCAACACCAAATATGTATACTGGAATACAGCGAACATAAACTGCATTGGTCCGAACAAAAGTGTTCGGCTTATTAAGGCACTTTATAATAAGTTTAGATGCTCCCTGATGAGATCTGATTCGCTTTATAGCAGCTAAATAGGCTAACAGTCAAAATCTCAGTGTTCTGATATCGAAGGCGACTTATCATCCTATAATGGTAATATAATAAATATTTGGCGCTTACACTTTTGCATTAATCGATTTTTTTTTTTAATTTTAAAGTCTTTCTTTGCGGTGTAATAACCGGACAGGTTCAGACCAATAGTTTTCATCCAAATCAAAAATGGTTAATTGCAACCATTTATTAAATTAACATGCCAAGACTTCCAAGGATACCGTTGGATAATTTCTCAACTTACAAGCTATGCATACGCACGCCAGACTTTGTATCTTGGTAAAAACCCAGCTGATGGCTCCATAAGTTGCTATGGGTCTTACTATCGTCGCATAGATCCATCTCAGTAGTTTTCAGTAGTCATGCACCTACACGTCATTAATGGGCTTATGGGTTTCTTTGCAGTTTCGCCAACGTATGTGTTTTACGAGTAATTTCTACAACCTAGAAATTTAACTTAATTTTCATATAAAATGTTCATAACATCTTTCGTAATCATCTTCTTCGCATCTTCAAGTTTTTATTTTCTTTAAAATGGTACTATTGTGGTTAATTCATAACTTAACTCTTTCTTGCAGTTAAGACAACGTATTTGTGACTTATTGCTTTTCATAATAATGAAGAATTAATTTGAAGAAATATTTCTTTTTGTCCGTTATTTCAGTTTGCATACATTCCTTTGCCATGCGTTTTTGATATTTTCCCTGCATTTGCTTCGTTTGGTATTGTCCATTCATTACTTTTAATATTTACTGCCTGATTCAACGTCAATTATTTATTCATTGTTTATATTCATTGACTCGCAACGATTGCGATATGGAGATATGCGAGTGTAAAAGCAATAAGGAAATATAAAGAATGAAATGTGGAATGCCCAAGAGCGCATTAAATGCACGCAAATTTGTAAATATGTATTTATGTATATGCGTATGCGGCTTAATTTTCCGAGTAACTTGACCAACGAATGCTTACCTTTAAGACCCAAAGTAGGTTAATATAAATTTTATGCAAATTTAAGGCGTGCACTTTATAGACGGCGCTCAGTTCAGGACGCACGTGAATAATAATCTTTATAAGTACGAGTATACGAACAATTGCTCTTGGTACATACGCACAAGTTTTTGCGTTAAATACTTGAAAATTACTGGCTTCCCAGCCTTTGGACATATGTACATACATTTGTATGTAAGTTACTAGCATGCCATGGCGTAGGAGTAACAGCAATTTATAGCATCAATATCGACATTTAGTTTGGTCAAAATAGACACTTCCAGTCGCAAGTAACTCGTTTGTTTACTTATTTATTGATGCGCTTCCCTGTCGGCGATTTCGTAGTAGACTACAAAAATAGCCAACTTTTGGCCCATTTATTTTGACTAACTTTTAATTGGTTTCAAAGTCATGCATGGTTCAACTGCAGAAATGTGTTTGTGTAAAATTTGTTTCAGAATTTTCACTTCCAACAAAAAAACTTGTGTTCAAAAAGAAACAAGTAAGACCAAGGAAGGCTGCATACCTTTCATGAACATCTGAAAATTTTAATTTAACAGATTATTGCATTTGAACAAATTTATATATTCACAGCGTACATAGATAGAGGAGATGCAGAAAAGTATTATATAAACTGCATATTTGTTCAAGCTGAGTTATACTAAACTCTATATACTTAGTTACGTTTATAAAAATGTTGCCTCACGGTGGGTAAAACTGTTTAGGCTTCAAGGTTAAAAAGATGATTTTTTTTTACTCTCGTTGCAGCATGCCACGTTTTGGTAAAAATACGCAAAAAAAATTACTTAGTCCAATATAAATTTTCTCAAAAACTCTTTCTGTAAGGTTTGGATATTCATCTTTATGATTTTCGATACATTTCACAATTACTTGTAATTGTAATTTCAGCTAACTCTGAATTAGGACGATCAAAGGTGAAGTAAAAAATAATGGCTTACCCTTTTATATTTCATTATTATGATATTTTTGAAGAAAGGGAATTGCAGATAATTACAGCTGGAATAGATTACATATCAAGCCTAACTAGTATAGAAATAGTGATATATCACAACAAAAAGGTCGGAAAATAAAAACAGATATAGTCCATTGAATTAAGCAATGCGCGGAAAAAATACTAATTTCATAAAATTAAATACATATTTATGTATACTGGACGGAAAACCAGGAATTTTGGACATTTTCAATGATTAGACGTATGCCTCTTATGATAAACACTAAATGTTCTATTATAGTGATGTTTGTTTCAGAAATATGTCACTTGAAGCAAGTAAGTATTATTAAATTATTAGTTGCTAAATTTGAAAATATGCTACCAAATCTTGTAAACCCGTATCACCCAAAGGGTGTAGTATTATTACGAAAAAAATAAAAAATCGGCCATCACCAATATAATTTCGTACGTGATTTGTCAGAGTTGCATTTCGGTCAAATTCACAGAAGCTTCTTGAACAAAATTTGAATTCATAGTTGCGCTAAAATCTGAAAAGAAATACAAATCTTGGAATTTGAGCTAGCTTTTTACGCACAGCGTTCAATTTTGGTTGGTCCCATGCGAGTTGTATGTGCATGGGAAATTTGAATATTAGGTTGGCCTGCACGGCGGAAAAAAGCATCGGTTACTAATATATGAAGTTTTACAGTGCAGTTGTATTTATTTAGTGAGGTAGAATTTAAGTTATTAGAATTTAGTGATGTAAAAAGGTACTCTGGTCGAAGGGTGTTTAGTACTTGAAAATACTTTTTCAAGGATATTCCACCACCTTGGAATACCACAAATAATAAAGTTAGGAAGAAATTTAATTTTTTTCTGTTTTTAGGGTTTACCAAGAGTGGACATCTTTATGACCCCAAAATAAATTCAAACATATATTTTTCTTTTTGTTGTCTACAGTGATTTCAACAAATCATTCATTTCCATATTTGCTTTTTAATTCATATTTATTTGCAAACTTATAATTTTACCGCTTTAACATACATACTACATACTTACAGACATGTGTAGAACAATGCAATATGGCAGTAGCTTGAGCATGCTGCTCAACGAACCATACCAGCCATGTATACTTCACCTGCTCTGTTTATTTTGCACCCACACCATCTTTTTATTTGCCAAACGACCAATGCACATAGACTTGAAGTCTGTTGGTTGACTTAATGGCTGGCTGGCTGGTTGGCTGTTTGACCAGCTGGTTGCAACGTACGTTGAATGTTGGCCTTTGGCACTAAGCCATAGCACACGTGTACTTTCGAATGCAAGTATTTTTTCATATTTTTCCTGTTACACGAATGGTTTTTTTGTACATTAATTTGCTCCACTCAGACTTTGGGCCAAATGGAATGCATAAAGTTCAACGCTAAAAATATGTATACATACGCATATATAAAACGCCACTATTTGCTACATAAATAACTTCAGTTATTAAAGCAACAAGAAAAAAAATGAATTGTACAAGTATGTAAATATGCACTTTTTTATAAAACCACAAGCCGACGGCATATTTCTATTTCATGCCTCTAAGTACATCCTATTTTTCCGCTCCTTCCTATTCCTGTATAATGCGCTCGTTAAACTCCAACAATAGCTATGTTTGTCCTTTACAGCGTGGCCGCTTTTTGCGGCATTGTGATAAACAAACTTAAATATTTCTATCACAATCTACCGGAAATGCATCATTTGGCTTGTTTGCACGCTTGTCCCTTTGATACCTAGTCAAATGCTAGATTTAGTGCAAGAAATGTGTATACTTAAGTTGGAATCGCGAGAATACCTTAATAAAAAAAGAAGCATGGCATGGTCACAAGAGTTAGAAGTAGAAATTCATTTGAATTTCAAGTTTTAGGTGGAGATAAATGTTAGCTTTGTTGATGATGAATGATGATGAATTTTTCCATGATCCTTATAGTATGTTCAAACAGGCCAGTAAACTAAGTTTGGTGTTCACACACATTCAATTAAGTTGAAACAATTAGCGTTTGGCAGCTGTTACTATTTTTATTTCGTTTGTGAAAAGTTTTGTCTGAACAAAATGGAGAGATTTTCAACTTTAGATAAAATTGTTTTGGTATATAATAGAAATATTTAACTTTTCCAGTCAATACGGTAAAGATTTTATTGCAGACTGGCTTTTTTAAGAAAAAAAAAATAAATGTTTTTTCTATTTGATTCGAATGATATTTCATATATCTGACATTTCGTTTTCTTATTGAACATACCCTCTGCACTTCTCATTAAACAAACTTCACATGGTTTCATCAGCAATTTTACGACAATTTGCTGCCAATTAGTAACTAATTGCCAGCTAATTGTTTGAGTGTTTATAAGGCTAATTTTGTTGCAATTAGGGGTTTAATTGCTGAAATGCTCTCGATAAGCTAATTGAGTGACCGTTTGAACATACTCTTAATAGATGTGTAGCACTTAAAAGAACATTTTCGAAGTCGTAAAAATAAAAAAAAACCTTTGGCGCTTACACATTCTGCAGTGTTTGGCCATGCTTCACCTCCAACTTATTGTAATCATCTCGATGTTGTCACACAAATGATGGTTTCTTATGAGAAGCTTTTCGAAGAAGAAAAATCACACATTATTTTATTATCAGAAAATAAACACTGATTTTGGTTGGATCAGAAATTGAGCCTGTGGCCTCAACTCAGGTGGCCACCATGATCTATCACTCCGAAAGTCCGGGTCGTAAAAAATAGTTTTGTAGAAGAAACCTTGGTTTTAGAGGGGGTAAGTGTCTGATAGTTATAATAATTATTTGAGGAAAAAATTTGAAATGTGTCTTGTTCTAGATTATGGACGGAGACTGCTCTCTGAAGTGTAAGAGCCTTTGATACGTAGCCATTCGGCGGCCTACAGAACCTGCAGTCCATCTCCGCAGAGAGTCCCCTTTTACTAAGATGCTATCTTAACTTGCAGTGTCCTACCAGGTAGTCCTCCGGTCCTCCCGACTAAGATTCACCAGTCGTTCCAAGTTTCCCCTAGAGGGAGATAATTATTTTTTAAATAATAGTTTCCCTTTGACATTAGCCATAG
>NW_016159760.1:30302-70221 GCF_001687245.7 Rhagoletis zephyria | reverse complement strand
CAAATGATGGTTTTTTATGAGAAGCTTTTCGAAGAAGAAAAATCACACATTATTTTATTATCAGAAAATAAACACTGATTTTGGTCCGATCACTCCGAAAGTCCGGGTCGTAAAAAATAGTTTTGTAGAAGAAACCTTGGTTTTGGATGAAAATTCATGACCCAAAGGTCTCCAAGCAAGCTTTTTAGCCAACGGTTAGGAGTAGAGAGGGGGTAGGTGTCTGATAGTTATAATAATTATTTGAGGAAAAAATTTGAAATGTGTCTTGTTCTAGATTATGGACGGAGACTGCTCTCTGAAGTGTAAGAGCCTTTGATACGTAGCCATTCGGCGGCCTACAGAACCTGCAGTCCATCTCCGCAGAGAGCCCCCTTTTACTAAGATGCTATCTTAACTTGCAGTGTCCTACCAGGTAGTCCTCCGGTCCTCCCGACTAAGATTCACCAGTCGTTCCAAGTTTCCCCTAGAGGGAGATAATTATTTTTTAAATAATAGTTTCCCTTTGACATTAGCCATAGGGCGGCAAACTGAGAATCCGCTCTGCTGTGTATTTTTTTGGCCGACGCTTCGACTGATTAAATCCTGAATATAAATTCATTTCAAGAACAAATGCTTTTATGAACTTTTATAATAACAAAAGAAAAACACAATCAAAGAACTAAATAACGTTACCTCATTAAAAAATCGGCCAAAAACGGCCTTTGTTTTTCATTTTATTCATAAACGACATCGGGTTATGCTTTGCAACTGCTAAGTTTCTTTTTGTACGCTGACGACTTAATAACTTATTCAGTGATAAAAAGCCCTAGTGACTCTTTTGCTCTGGGATTGACAAATTGCATATCTGGTGTTTAAAGAATCAATTGTGTCTTAATATAAAACAAATGCTATAAAATTATATTTGCCAAACTACATAAGCCTCTGCCAACTTCGTATCATATTTCTAGCTCGTTTTTATCGCCGCATAATGAAATTAAGGACCTTGGGATTTATTTCGACTCGAAGCTGTCGTTCCTTACGCATATAAACTGCATTATCGATATGCGTTCTCCATGCTAGCTTTTGTTCGTCGAATAACTAAAGATTTTCGGGATCCTTACACATTTAAGACTTTATATTCTGCTTTTATCCGATCTAAGTTTTCGCATTCATTTGAAATCCATACCAGCAAATTCATATACTAAGTCGTTTGGAGTCTGTGCAAAAGGTTTTTATATAATTTCTATAGCACGTGTACGTACGTATGTGTGGTTTGTACTTGATTTCAAAAAACAAATGGTTGCATATCTTTAGGCATTTTTTTTTACAAATTTCCTCAACAGTGTTGGCTAAAATAAATGAAAAATCCTTTTTTTCTTCATTTGGTTCTTGGTTTATGATAAATTATCTCATTTCCATTTAATTTATTGACAGATTTTACAAAGCGAAGTTACTTGATTTCGGCATGATTTGCTTATAAATTACAAATGACCCGTAAATTACGATAATGTGAATATGCTTGAAGAACACAAAAAAAAAATTCAAAATTTTCCTCAATTTCTTCCCATCGGGCGCCAATACTCCTACCACAAAGTTACCTTTGCTATGCACGTGCAAATTTTTTAAGGCAAAAAATTTGATTATCAAATATCATATATACATACATACGTATGAAAATACGTATGAAGCACCTATTCATACCGGCTACAACCACCTGTTGCAAGTGCTGTGTCACATTGCGCAGCTGCGAAAATTAAGAACGAAAACAAAGTTAGTTTCAGTAAAGAGAATTCTGTATATATGTAGTAAGAGTAAAAATTTATAGGGCAGTATGTCTACGCATTGGAATAATCGAATAAAATTTTTAAGGGAAATTACATGTATTTTTTATAGCTGATCCATAATTAACCTACTTATAATCGCATACTTTTTTTTGGCTATAACATCCTATCAGCTTCCTATAAAATTCACGTCCTCTGATGCAAATCAAAAGTCACTCAATTGTGAGTACAAAAGCGCAGCCGGTTTTCCGCAAACACTCAGTTTGTCTTCTTCTTCAGTGCTCACCTTTGAGCATGTTTTCCCGTATATTGCTCATTCTACGAGTATGTGGTGAATTTTTTGAATGAGTCCTTAAGGTACGAAAACGCTGTTGACCGTAATTTGCATTTGATTTGAGTAAACAAATTATTTCTGACTCAATGTCGTAGTTCAAATGCATTTCGCAGTGCTGTTGATAAATAGAGTTCGTTATGCTGTGCCGTGCGAAAGTCTTGTGTTGAGGAGAGTTATGTTAGCTGTTTTGCCAAAGATTGTCTGCTTTTCAATATTTCGTTCCATGTGCTGAGCGAGTGACCAAAGTATCATCAAGATATAGATATAAGTGGAAACATAAATAATATAGATGAACCCCTACATATGTTTTTAATGATTTTTGTGAAAGAAAATTGTTCGAAAATGCAAAATAAATAACAGAAAATCGTGTGCATTTAAAGAAGATGCCGTGAAAAGCTGTAATGTGAGTTGGCAGAGGATAACAAAAAATTACATGTGCTTGACATAAGGTAAGCCAATCAGCATGCCCACCACTTAGGTTAACGAATAAACATACTTAGGGCAGTTACTATGATTTTAACCAGAAGTATAAATAAAAGTTCTAAGCGGCCTACAACGAAGAAAAATATCTGAGAAAGGACACAGCTGGCGACTCACGTGTTGGAGGAGGCATCCCTTAATTTTGGTACAAATATTATTGCATGAAATTCAACACCTCGTCGAAAGTATACAGTTAACGGTTGTCAACCCCCAATGATCGTAAATCTATAAAATCTATTTAACTAGACCCACTTACCGACATTTATTTCGACCCGCTGAATCTGGATCTGAGGTCTGTTTGACTCGTATGCCTCCAAAATTTCGAGCAAAGGTGGATTTTTTCGGAATTTTTATGCTATCTCCCCCTAGAATTGTTTTATTTGAAATTAAAAAAATATTTAGAGGACGCTCAAAGCTCTCAAAGCTTCCCATGTATTTTATATAGGAAAAAACCACTTTTCATAAAAATGGCATAGATTTTTTGAAAATCTATATTTTGCGATCAGAAAACTATCGCCCTATAAGATGATGGTGTCATTTTTTTCGAGGAAAGAAAACTCCATTAAATTGCAATCGTCGGGCAAGCGTTCATCTATCCCTATCTTTCAAAACACAGCACTAGTTATTTTTTTTTTCTTTAAGCTTGAATAGATTTTTTTAATAAATATTTACGTTTCACACAGCATCAAAATCCAATTTATTTTTTAAATTTACACGGAAGTTATTAACTAAAAAAAACGCTAATTTGCTTCCAATAAAGTCTACGTAGACTAGTGTTTTCGATATCGATTATGCCACATGTTGGAGAAAAAGTGACATTCGGAAATGATCAAGCTCTCGGCTTTCAGCCACTCCAATATCTAATCCCTAATAGGGCGCTTTAAATAAAAAAAAAAAATAGAGAATACACCCAAATCAGTGCAGCCTACAACTCTCACCCATGGAGGTGGACTACGAATAAAGCGCATGGTAAGCGATGATCCATTCCTTAATGCATCAAAAATCAGTGTCAACACTTCTGCAATCCAAACATCCTGCCACTGTACGAAAAGCAATGAATGATGCCGGCTTGAGGTCTTGAACACCTCCTGGGGTCTGATTGCTGACTCTGGGTGTGGATAAAGCCGGGAGAAGCATACAACCATAAAAATACTATCAAAACTGTAAAAACACGGTGGCAGTGGGCTTGCATGGCTATCAGCAGCGTTGGTAACTTGGTAGTAATTGACGGAAGAATGCATCATTAAAAATTTAGTAAATACTCTACACTTTCGTAATTTAGCAATCAGCGCCACAGGTGGTTTTTGGAAGTTACAAGTTTGACATCACAAAAAAGTGAACGTTCCTTTTGGTTACGCAGTGCTTGAACTCATATATACATACATGTTTATGCATGTATTTAGGATAATAAATATATGTACTCGTAGTGTAGAATGAAACAAAATGGTGAAAACATTTCAAATATAAAATCCACACCTGTCGCTCGTTAGCTCGCGCGGTTTTCGCAAGTCCTTTGATTGTTAAACGATTTCTATTGCCCACGGCTTGATTGACAGCTGTTCGGCTATACAAGCCCTTGCTTTCAACGTAACCATTTGGACAACACTCAGCTAAGAGTGTCAATAGCATACGACAGCTCTGCTGCAAGCGGTTAATGGTTTTGCATGGTTCGCCACTTAAGGTGACGACTACTACTAAATTAGCCAAATGTCCGCATGATAAAAGCGAATATGAAGTTGCTTTTTCGTGCATAAGTAAAACTGTGGTTGTGCATGCGAAAGGTTACCAAAGTTTTATTTCTGAGTAGAGAAATTCGGTGACTCCGCACCTTGCACTAAAAAATTTAAAATAAACCTATAAAAATTCGAAAATTCCAGCTCAGTTGGCCTCTTGCTAACTTTATAAGCATTCATTAAAATGAAAGCTAATCAAATTGGTTGAAAAATTAGTGCTCCAGTGAGTTATGAGCATTAAATTCCAGTATTGAACCACTGAGCGCTGTGGCTGAGTGGTTAGAGGCGCGTACTATCATTCCGAAGGTCCTAATTTCGAAAAAAGTGTTTTTCTAAGAGCTGCCACCTCGGCAGGCAATGGCAAACCTCCGAGTGTACTTCTGCAATGAAAATTCTTTTCATAAAAACACTAGCAGACCCGGCGAACTTCGTCCTGCCCAAAATTTTTATATATTTTATTGAAACTTTTTGGTCCAACATTTTCACTAACAATTCACGTTTACGATTTCCATTGGCACATTCGTCTGCTAAGAGTATGGTTTGGTGGTCATTTGCCGCTTTAAATAACCTAAGGAAAGTGTTATATCCGTGAAGAAGTTCTTGAAATTCTCCAGTTGTGCGGCATTTCATAGCACGGTTATTAGCACAGCGAAATAAATTTTTTCCTCTTCGTTAAAATCCGTACAACCATTTAGGAGGATTTCACTCACAAACACACCTACAGAAGAATTAAAAAATACATTCAAAGATAGCTAAAGGTCGGTACGTTTGCAGGCCTCACACCCATTTTTCAAATGGGCTTGATTTCAACGACATACATATCTCCATACGAAGTTCCAGTACTGTACCATGAATACTTTCAGAGATATGCAGTATAAAAATTCGATTTATATGGGAGGTGCCACGCCCCCCTTTCCAACAGCTGCCCTCTTTCTTCATGAGTATGCGAGTATCTCCATACCAACTTCCCGAACTCCAACACTTCCAAATATAGGCAGTATGAAAAATTCGGTTTGTATGGAAGATGCCACGCCCCCTTTTCCAATAGTTCCAATTTTTCCTCAAGAGTTGATTGCGTATATCTCCGTACCAAGTTCCAGAACTATACCATGAACACTTCCAGAGATAAAATTTCCAGAGATATGCGGTATGAAAAATTCGGTTTGTATGGAAGATGCCACGCCCCCTTTTCCAATAGTTCCAATTTTTCCTCAAGAGTTGATTGCGTATATCTCCGTACCAAGTTCCAGAACTATACCATGAACACTTCCAGAGATAAAATTTCCAGAGATATGCGGTATGAAAAATTCGGTTTGTATTGGAGATGCCACACCCCTTTTTACAATAGCTTAAATTTTTCTCCAAGGGTATGCGATTGATTTCGTATATCTCCATACCAAGTTCCAGAACTATACCATGAACACTTCCAGAGATAAAATTTCCAGAGATATGCGGTATGAAAAATTCGGTTTGTATGGGAAGTGCCACGCCCCCTTTACATATAGATTTTTTTTAGCCTAAAACCATCTTTGGGACGCGTGCGGCAGGTGGCACTTTAAAAAAAAAGGTTCAACCGCTCTCGAGCCTTACGAAAACTAAAAAAAAGGCGCAAGNCGCCGCGACGCCGGGCACTTTCAAAATTGTATACTTACAAATCCGTCCATTTAACTTGTTCATGTACTACTTTTTGTCAAATGTAACTGGGTGACTACGTACATATGTGCACTAGTTTGCTTTATTACTCAAATTGTTAAGTATAAAAGTTGGTCTTATTGCTCAACGAGAAATGAAATAAAGCAAATTTGTGTTATTTCACATTCAAATGGGAAATAACACAAATTTGCGTTATTGCCGTTTGTGTTATTTCACCCCCCCGCTAAAAAGCTACCTGCGTACCGAATTTTAAGCAAATCGGACCGTAAATACGATTTTGTTGAATAGATCGGTCCCTGGTCGACTTCTTGGAAAAAATGGATCATATATGCTAATATATGCTAAAAAGCTACTTACGTACCAAATTTTAAGCAAATCGGACCATAATACGATTTTTTCGAATAGATCGGTCCATCGTCCACCTACCCGAAAAAAGTAATTTTTTTTAGCCTAAAACATGGTGGTTACCGAAAGCTATTTATATACAAAACTTCATGAAAATCGGTACTGCCGTTTGCGAGATTACCTGTTACAAAAAAATGGGACTTCTCTTTATATAATTAGTATAGATTTGCCGTAAGGGGCAGCGTGAAATTGTAGGTACCCCTTCTTTGAGTAAAAACATCACGAAACCAGAAAAATTGTAATATCCAAGATATGATTATTATTGCCCACATTTTTTGGTTAAGTGTTGAACTGAGCTTCTGCACCGATTTGTGATGAATGTGTGCTGTCTCACCACCTTCGAAGGGAAATTGTGTACCAGTTGTTCTTTCAGTGCTACTGAAATTCCAATATTTCGTCGGCAGTGGTAAGTACGTAATGATCGGGAAATGTTGTTCCGCTGCTGGGATATTGTGGAATTTGAGATTCTTGAGTGGTGAAAATTTAACTACGGCAATGCCTCTGCTGAACATATTTATGACCGTTTACTTTCTGCACGTGCCACAGTGGTATAGCCACATATTTTTTTTTTTGGTGGAAAAAATTAAAGGAGTTGTCGCAGAACCTCAGTTTTCCTTATGCAACATTTATTAGCAAAAAACACAACAAAAAATTGGCGTGATCGATTTATCTATTTTAACTCATATAGGGGGTATGGTAAAACCAACCTCAAAAACGTCTTATAAATACCTTTTTTCCAAAAATCACGAAGAAAAATTCCGATGTTTACTTGTCTATAGCTAAAGCGAAGGAATAAAGTTTTTGTCCATAAAAGTGTCAAAGTTAGCATTTATAAGGTACAACTTTTTCTAATTTATTAAAAAATTCGGTCGTTTGCATTAAATTTTTTTCTACATGGACAAGTAAATGCTATGTTTTTATATGAACCTACAATAAAAACAATAAAAACTAAAGGTATTAGGAAAAGGCCTTGCTCAGCTAAATAAAAATCTCAATAAGTTTTAGTTGAATAAATTCCTTCTGACTTCTGTTATATTTATTTTGTATAAAATTGTCAATTTCCGCCGAAATCCCACTGAGCATGGTGCTAGGATTTTATAGCAAAAGTGTTTGTGCAGTAAAAGGACTATTTTTCAATTATCACGTGCGTACAAAGAGAAGACAAGCACTACATATGTAAGTAAGTAAATAGCTTGTGACAAACAATGACTACTTATTGGCTTCCTCTTCGCATCCATGACAGCCGTACTGGCTGTTTGCTGCCGATTTCTGTTTGCACCACAGTTCTAACCGCAGTGGTTGCACTGAACAATGGCGGTGGTTAGACAGTAGTATGTCACAATAGGGCTATTCGCGATTCGGTGCATAAGAGCTGACAAATTTATGCAATTGCAGAAATATGCCATGGATTGTGAGCGACCTTTATTAAACTGTCATGGTAAAGCTTTTGCAAAACAATTTTTGTGCATCAGCTTTGGTTTTGTTTATGAATGCAATGCATAGCATTTTTATGCTATGGATTTTCGGTATTGCAAATTTGCCAAGCCATGACAAATGCAAATGCGTGTATTTTGTTTGTGTATTGCAAATAATTTGCAATACAAATTTGCAATGCAATGATGCTAGGCCATTTGCACCGGATCGCGAATAGCCCTAATATTTCAAAACAGCACGCATTTATGCTCTGCTCGTTCTCTGTATTGCATGGCATGCAAGCAATTTGCTTTTTTTTTTTGTTTTTTTGTTCTGATGCTATCGTGTGTTAGAATAACAAATACATAAAAGGGCAGCGGTCTGATTGCTTGCCCCGCATTCCGTCAACTAAACAAATGTAAGTTTGTATGTGTAAGTCTATTTAGGTAACTACATACATATGTAAAAGCTGTTTATGGACCGCACGCAGCAAATTCTTGCAGAAATCTCAAACGCTTCTCTTCAATCGTTTTGTTTAGAATTTGTGGGAAAATTTTGCATTATTTTTCTTTCTGGCTTCCTGGTGCCAATCTGTCCGCGCATATTTATGTGTATACTTGTCGGCCAGTACAATACACGCACAAAAGAAAATGCTAACCAAGGAAATTCAGCAAATAACCGAAAAACGTAGAACTGCAAGCATAGCAAAAACGAGAGCAATTTATTTCACCAACTTGGAAGCGCTAAAAACATTACCTGTTCGCACAATTCCAAGTAAATTTCAGCTTGTCTGCTTCCTTGGCAATTGGCAATGCAGCCATATAAATATAGGGTGATACAAGGGTGATGCATATCTTTGACAGCACACATAGCGCATATAACCAAAGCCCTATTGCGAATATCTGCGTTCTTATTGAATCACCCTATATGATCATACAGATAAATGCTGATACTTATGTCCTTGTAAACATATAATTCGCAATGGCAATGCACTGCAGCGACGACAAATGACAGCCGTTGCCTATTTTCACATGAAATTCATGCGGTCAGCAGCAGTTAGATAGTTCACTGCCATTTTAGCCACCTGGAGGCATGTCTCTCGGCGCATGCAATCAAAATTAATGCAGCTATATAGCTCTGGTCAGGTGGAAATTATGCGCACTCGCTTCTCACAGGCAACGTGGCACATTGTGGATGTACAGGTGGATGAACAAGCAGACATGTATTTAGTATACGAGTGAGTAGACAAATAAGCGCAGACATGTCCCGAATGACTGGCTGACTGCACTCGTTGTTTTGGCAGCTACGTTTTTTTTTTAGGCAAGGCTGACACGTTGTTTATAGAGCTGGCCAAATGGAGTTGGCATGGTTTCCGTTTCCGGTTCCTTTTTTATAAAATATTTATTAACTTAGCAAACACAAGTACATATATTCTCCGATTATAAATTGCTCGAAAAATTTAGCCAATTTTTTACAAAATGAATATCTCGACCTGGCATTACGCCCCTGGGCAGGCAATGGCAAACCTCCGGGGGTATTTCTAACGTGAAAAAGCTTATCATAAAATCCATTTACCATTGGAGGCGACATAAAATTGTAGGTCCCTATATTTGTGTAACTACACCAAAAACTTAGCAAAAGTGTAAGCGCCAAACTATTATCTATATATTAACATACTAACATAAATTAGGCGATTCTACCGAACCGATTTCAAAACCAAGCACACCATTGGACATATTTTTCTGTAGATAAGGAAAGTTTTTATGATTTCAGAATTGATTGAAAATTATAGCCAAAATCGGCATTTAAAAATTTGTTTTCGTATTTTGTTTTACTTCGTATTTGAAATAAAATTTCGTAATAAAGATAAATATGGTGAAGAAAAAATGATAACGATTAATACAAAAAAGTGAAGGAAAAATTTAAGATAAAAACGAAAATGAAAACAATGGGACATGCATAAGAATTAGGGAAAGGTTGAGAATGTTTGTTAAAATTTTTCGAAAAGAATCGAAATAAATTATAAAAAAAATTAGTTATCGAAATTTGTTAAATTACCAAAATTTATCGAATCATTGAAGTTTGAATTTATCGAAATTAGTAATATCTATTGATTTACGGAACGTACCCATACTACGTGACCCACTTTTTGCGATTTTCAAACGCTTGAGAAAATCATACTTCTCAATTGTATTTTAAGCATTGTTTATCATTTGAAACTAAACATTTTCTAAAATTTTTCATAAATTTAAGAACGGCTTGAGAGACATTTGAGAAAAAATTTGTTAGCATTCCGTTCCATTTCATCTGTGTCAACATGACACAGTGTCGAAGTCCATCGGTAGTTTGCTACATTACGCGGTCACTGTTTTTCGCAATTAGTCTAATTTCAAAACAAAACTATGCAACTAATTTTTCATATCAGCCGTATTTTTCTTTGTTAAACTAACTGAATAAATAAGCTATTAAATAAACCGTTAAACTGCATACATACAAATTACTTTCTTATAAAAACTGTGTTTCACTTACATGTATCATTGGTTACACTACACAAATATTTCAATGAGAGTAACTGGATTTCATTTCGTTCCGCTCCACTCACGTTTGAGAAAAAGTTGAGACTCCAACATTTCTCAATTTGAAAGTAAAGGAAAATTTCATATTAAAAAAGTGCCTTTTAGTTTGAGAACGCTATCAACGGTTATTTGAGAAGCATTTGAGAAATAACGATTCAGATTTGAGAAATGGACGGATTCTCAAATGCATCTCAAATTGAGATTTAACAAAAATGTTTATTGGGTAGTATTTAGTTGACCTTGAAAATATGGTAAAGCCAAATACTTCATCCAACCGCTTTTAGTTTCACTAATGTCTTGACTATGCAATATTGAAGTTTAAATGTTAATTATTCTAAAATTTTCTTGGAAGCTTTAAATGCCAAAAAAGTGGCCCTGGCCTCTAGCTTCCGACCATAAGCCACTTTCAGGAATTACACTAAAAAAAATAAAACCCAGTGAATTATCTGCATAATTCACTTTTCCACCACGTTGTCACACATTCATATAAATCATTAATTTTTGGTTTCTCAAGTGTTTGCATAAATAAATATTTTCGACTTTTTACAGATTTTAATTTTTCCCCAGTTATAAGTTAATTGCAATTGTTTCTGATATTTAACTGCCTTCCGGACTGCTGAAAAAAAATCGTAAGAAAGAAAAAAAACGTATGTTTGCAAAACGTATTTAAATAGTGAAAAAGGGCTAAGGGAGTATGTTTTTGCTGCATCTTTTCATTGAGATGAGAAAAGCTGGGATGAGTGCATCAGCGCATTGCAATTAGTGCATGCGTATCGGCGAGTAGAAATGTACATATGTATGTACGTACGTTTTCTCCATTTTCAGCCAATTTCAAGTGAATGCTTGGAGAAATGCCATTTGCAAGTTCATATGTGCATAGCTCTCATTTAATGAAAGCTTTAAATATAGAAGTATGTGGAACTTAACTAAGATAGACAGTCTGTGAATGAAAATTCGAGACGCTACATTTACTCAACTGCACAATGCCGCACGAATAATTGAGAGATAAGCAAGAGGAATGAAGTGGCAATGTGGCAAACAATCAACCGCACCACTGCCACTGACATTACTGACTGACATTACTTACGGCAGCTCAGAAAAGCAAGCCACCTGCATACCTGGCCTGCGAAATATTCAGGCATCGACTGCAAGGGCGCCAGCGCCCGCCACTTGGCATACTTGGTGGCTCTAAATTCACACATTACTCGCAGTTGAAATTACTCCAACTTGCATTTAAATATACGCAAAAATGCGAAAAGTCCGCTTTAAGGCATTTGAGAAGGTTCTAAAGTGTAGTAAGGCTCAATCGTAGCAAATCAACGTTTTTAGTTTATTAATACATATTTATTCGATTCATATTTCTTGATAAAAACTGAAACAAAATACATATGCAGCTACTTACCGATATCTTGCCTTTTAACCATCACAGCCACATCTAGGTACCATATGACCTCCGAAGCTAACTACTCAGCCTTACCCGAATACAGCGAGTCTCTGCACGGGCAGCAGCCGACTGGATTTTCCCACCGCTCGTAAGACTAATTAAGTAGTTTTGTATACAAATCGAAAAACTATTAATTAGAAAACTAGGGAATTAGGAAGTGGGTTTGAATAGTTTAAAGTTTGAGCCTTGAGCTCATTAGGGAATATCTAGGGGATGGACATTATGTTGAACGGTCACATTCGATTGGTAGCGGGGAAATGGTCAATTGAAATTATTCACATTCGTTTTCAGCGACCTCAAAATCCTAGAAATAGTCGGGTATACCCTCTGTTCACAATTTTAGTAGTGCCCGTACTGCGCTTGGATTTTCCACTAAATTTTGCCGGAAAAGTCAACCAGATAGAAGTTAGCAACCACAAAATAGGGCATAGCATCTGAAAAATGTCTCTTGTAGGCGAAACTCGATTCCCCATAACCGAAGTAGGATGAAACGGTCCCTATGGCTATGTCTCTGAAAAAGGTAAAAAAAAAACTATGACAGCGTAATCGTCTTCTCACCTCACAGATCGAGAAGGATCAGAAGGATTTCGAGAAGTTGCGAGAGGGAATTCTACGGACGAAGTGAATAAACGAGAATTTGGACTTCGAGTGACTAGGAAAGGTTGCGATTTCTAAGCGCCGCCGAGCTGTAAAGAAGCCCGACTAACTTCACAACGAAATTGACCACAACGCTCGGATTATGAACTCGAACCTCAGCTGTGTTAGCAAAAGATCAGATGAACTTAGGCGTCATAGGTGAAAGAAATAATCAATATGGGATCCGAATGCATGAGGTAAAACCCATATTGGCAAAACGAGTGCAATGACTGAAGCAGGCAATAGCTGTGACAATAGTTGATCAGTGGAGCTGTACAAGGTTGTGATCGATAACATAGCCTAAGTCAAGGATGGCCACAAATTTTTCTATTACTCAGTTCTAGAATTAAATATATGCATGTCTATATGTAGAGTTACTCTTCCCCAAATGGTCTAAAAATCAACAATTCAAGCCATTCCTATCCTCCATTTTGCTTAGCCTAGCCGTGCCAATGCCACCTCTTACCAGTTATATACAATTTTTATTGCTATCCTGCATGCCTGTCAGGCCGCCGGCGGCATGCCACCTTTTTCCAACTTTATTCTTGAAGTGTCTTCTACCATTGTCGCTGCCATTTCCGCATTCAGGACCGATTAATTGTCAGCACGACGATGATTTCAACGGATTCAAACCGCCTTCTTCTGGACCGCCTGACACTGAGAGGACAAAATACAAATATTCGAACATACGTACGTATGTATGTAATGAAAGTACCCTGCAGGGCAAGCTACTAGTTGTGAACTAGAATGCTAACAGTTTACTTTTCAGACCAACCTGTTCACGTTGTATCCTTTTTCAATTTTAGCGACTGCTATTTTTAACATGGCGATTTCCTACGAGATGTCAATTGTCAGGCTATACATCAGCATCTACTCGTATAAATACTAGTAGCATCATATCAGTTGGTGAGATCGTGTGCCAATTCATTCTCCGTGAAAAGCATAAGTATGACATTTTGCTAGCGGCGCCGCAACAGTGACAATGGCAGACAGATGGAAGCTATGCCGCGCCATTCGAGAGATCCGAGCTCAATTCTCAGAAGCAGGATTATTTTGTCTATTTTATTTTTTGTATTTATATCTTTCATTGTAATTTAAAATTGTACTTTTTTTATAAAGAAACGATTTTATTTCATTTAATTTCGTATGGAATTTGAGTATTTAGGTTTTTTCCAAATGAAATTATATTTAAAATTTTAAATTGGTAATTGAAATAATTGCATTACTGTACTTTAATCACCTTCAAGCGGACTCGAACCTGAGATCTCAGTACCAGAATCGGTAGTCTTCACTGGAAATTTATGAGGAAAGCAATTCGAATTTTAGTTTTGGCTTTGGCAGTCCAAAGACAGATGTCGCTTGTTGCATAAGTTTTTCGAAATTGTCGAAATGGTAGGACTTTAGCACATTCTAGTTAATGAACTAGTATTTTTACTGACTAGTTTGGCAGTTTTTTAAAAAAGAATTTGTACCAAGTAGTTTACTTTTTTCTATGAGGAACTGGCATTATTATAGTCGATAAGGAACTGGTATGACTTCTACCCTTAACAGTTCATGAACTGGAATTTATGCATACTAGTTCCGCTCTTCGCTGCAGGGTAGCTTCAGGCCAATTGCCAACTCACAACGGTTGTTGTAATTTTTAAACTTTTGTCTGGCGTGCCTGCTTAACTGACTAGTCGTCAATTTATCTTTCTGGTGAAACAGAAGAAAAACAAAATAGGACAGCTTTAGCAGATGAAAGCAAATAGCAGTTAGACTACATACTAGAATAAGGGACATACATACCTACATTCGAACCCTCAACTGCTGTTAGCAACAATGGCAATTGATGTTGAGTAATTGTTAAATTGTCAAAAGTCAAGTGTAATGCGAATAGATCTTGAACCATGCCACATGTTGGGAAGACACTTTTGGCATCGCTCTTGCAGCAGTTCAAAGCATGGCCAAGTAGGAGTATTATGATGGAAAGAAGCGTCAGTAAAATGCCGGTTTTGTATAAAATAAATTTCAGCCAAAGCAAAAGTGAAAGTTGAGTTGCACCTTTTAGGTTTTAGTTAATTAATTACTTAACAATGGTAAGTAATGCAAAAATTTACTACATCTACACGTGCATGTTGTAACATAATCAGGTTTATTTTATTTTGTTTAATAGCAAGTAAAACGCGATTTGCCACAATTAAAATAATTGCATTATGTTGTAGCAAGTATGTAAAGAGTACATATAAAAGAACGCAAACTAATGACCGCTGAACTTTTTCATGCATTCTTCGGGCAAGGAGCCCAAACAATTGTGCTGCATGTTGAAACATGCAGTGATAGCATTACAAACAGTAATAGTAAAGCATGTCTGCTACAGCACATATACTAGAGAAAAAATTGAGAAAATGCACGCTAAGAAGGTATTTTTTTGCTTTCTGAAAACGACTAATGGCGAATTTTCACTAGACATTGAAATGACAAAAATGTATGCCATTTAAAAGAAATGCCATGTGGAAATTAACTTAATGATCCCATAATTTTTTAAAGCCCGACTTTGTCATTGTCATTTTTGCCATTTAATGCCTAGTGGAAATCCAGCCTAAGTGTAAAAGCATAACAAGTATGCATTTTTTACTTTGATATATATATTTTTTTAATGAAACGTGTGGTATTGCTGTGAATATGTTAACTGCTATTTTTAATAAAAAAAAAAATATTTAAAATTCAACTGTTATTTTTTAACGCAACTTTTGTATTTGATCGAAATATTTAAGTCAAATTTTATCTTTTCCTTTTGACGGGAAAAATAAAAGTTAAAATTAACTGTAATTTTCGATTGAAAAAAATAACAGTTTATTACTGACTTAAAAAAAAGTCATTAAATAGACAAATTCTTGTCGACTGACTTTTTGAATTGAAATTTCGCAAATATGTAACTATTATTTTCGATCCCTGCTCTTAATTTACAACCCTTAGTTTTGATGAGTATTCCTTAGCAGACCTAAGTTATATTCCAACTGGGCTGGGAAGTAATTGCTACGTAATCTAATGTTCTCGTTTACACGCAAAAGATTTCTTAGTAATTGATTAGGGGTGCGCTAAAAGCTAAATATTTAAAGACAAAAAAAACTGCAAAAATAAAAATTATAAAACCGACATAAATATGTATTGGTTCATTCCTAAATGTTCACAAGACGTAATCACGAATTATCAACTCCGTTGATGTATAAACAGTACTGGGCGATTCCACAGTGACGGGTTGGACATTTGTCCTGTAAAAATTTTCGTTCTTGTTTAAATTTAAGTATAGAGTACTCAATCATTCTACTTGAGTTATTACAAAATACGAAAAAAACTCCAGCTTACTTTTATATGAAACAAATCTGATTTATTTTTTCTGTCACCGGTGGGACAAAAAAAAAGACAGATATATTTTACGGAAACTCTGCGAATTTATTTCACTTTTCTGTGTGAACTTGATGTCTTAAAATAAAACAAAGAACCAGGAACACAAACAAAGCAAAAACTACAACAAAAAATTATGCCTTTATTATACAAAAAAAAATCCGAAATTCCTCTGTCACGGTGGCGACAACGTCTGTCACGGATAGGACACGTATGAATTTTTATATGAAAAGGAGCTTTTAGTGTGCTTCATATAAAAAGATTAGTTATTAAAAAATATCAGAAGCCAAGTAGGGGTTAAATTCACTCACGTTTTATCTTGGGATGGTGCCTTTTATATATATAGAAGAAAATGCTTAGCACCGTCAGCCAAAAAAATTATTAAAAATGAACGCGATTTCCTAGCGTCTTGAAATTTACACTTTTGCCTACTTAAATTTAATGGGCTACAAAACTGCATACCTAAAAATTCTGAACAAAAAGTTTACAATTTTTGGGTGTAATTGTTAAAGCTTGTTTTGAGTTTTTATATATAATTTTTTTACGAAGTTTGAAATGTGGATTTATGTGGTTCTGGTTAGGTAATGTGGTAGACTTTTATAAAAAAAAAAAACTATAAACAACAGATTAACGAAATGAAAAATCAAAACTGGTCAAAATGTAACTTAACTTAATCAGCTGACCACAAGGGCATATAGATAATAGACGAGTCCGCGCATCCCACCTCCTCCCTTGCGTGCACACCTTAACAAACAAATAAAGCCCTACCAGCCCTGTAAACCTACCTCTGACAACTGTCCCACACATAGCTGTCACAGGTGGGACAGGCCTCTTTGTCGAATTATTCTTATCTAACTACGATACGATGACTGCACCATACTCGTACTATATATGTATTACGTATCGTTACACTGCTACTATTTATAGTAGGTACAGCGCTTGTAAACTGTCTATGTATCTACGTACTTGAATGCGCACTTGGTTTTCACTTTAGCAGTTCTTGTTTCAGTTTTGTTGTGCTGTGCATGTCATGTCAAAAACAAGTTAGATTTTTTTAATTTTTCTAGTTACAACAGCTGGCGGTACACGTTTGCCGCCTTACCTTTATTTTAAAATTTTTATGATAGAATTTTTTATAAAAAATTGTTGACCGTTTTACTCCGACTCAAGGAGGGTTTTAAAGAAATAATAATGTACTGGCCCGCTGTGTATTTATTATAGGCTGGTATGCAGCTCTCAAGAAATCGGCCAAGAAAAATTTGCCATTATTTCGTGTGTGTGTCCAAGAAATTTTGTCATTTTTGATACTTCACAGCCTGTTGCCTCACTCTTTCCTCAAGAAATAATGGAACGGGAATATATTTCTGTTGCAAACCTGGGTTGCCTTGTGCTCTTTTTTCACAAAAAAACTTTAGAAAACCGTAGTAAAAAGCGTAGCAAATTTCCTAAGAACTGCGTACTGCCTCAAGGAAATTTGACTCAAGAAAATTTCTTAGCCATTTCTTGTACGTCATTTTGTATGGAATTTTAGCTTTTCTTGAGAACTGCATACAGGCCTTAACGATGAAAATCGATAGATAAATAAACGAATTTTGAATGGCCAACTGAAAACGAGCAAAAATTTGTGTTACTCATATGTACGGTGACCATATTTATGGGAGCCGAATATGTAGGATAATTGTCTCGAGGTTTTTACCTCGTAAAATTTGTTAAAAAAAATTGGTTAAATTTTAGTACAATAAAGTGAAATTTTTAATTCGCTAAGGCTTACTACTAATTTTTGGCATTTTTTTGTTTTTTTTTTTACGGTGTTACGTATTTTTTTCATACAAAGCAAGTATGTTCGACCGCTTTTTTTAAAGAGACGCACATGAGCAGCACTTTATATTGTACTCAATTTTAACAAGTTACAAAACTGCAAACAAAATTTTTTCTAAAGATTCTAATTACAAAGTTTGAAATTTTTTGTGAAACATTGCATAATTAATTTTTATAGTTGTTTTGCACAAAATTGGAAATTTGGTGTTAAATACCAAATAAGGGACAAATAATGGGCATTAAAATCAATACGGGCCATTTGGCGTCCGGTATGAAATAAAAAAATTACCAGGACATGAATAAAAAAAGAACACTGTCCCGTATAATACAGGACGGATGGTCGCCGTTCTCATACGCCAAATCGTACGTGGCGTATGAGTAACATTTTCCGTATTAAAATTAAAATTTTTTTCATTCGCAATGCAAACTTATATATTGGGAAACTTACCTGATCTAGAAAACGGTATACAGATCCGTCCGTAATCTGCGACTCATAATTAAGTTTACGTGTCTCGGCGCTTTTTTTGTCATTTTAGCGGCCCTACAGTGTTGTTAAAGTTCTGTGTGCAATGTTTGCTAACGAGCAGCATTTGTTATTTTTCTAGACTTCTTTAACTGATAAATGATTCATTTTTAATTTTAATTAAAGTTAGACGGTTCAAGTGGATACTCGCTATTTGTATAATAAGAGCGCTTTCAATTTCACTTTCTTCTGCTCCGGCTGTTTCCTCCTAATCTTCTTCTTCTTCGTCTTAGTCTCTACCACATCATCTAATTTAAAGATACAGAAAAAGGTGGAAAAGGTCAAGAAAAAAATGTTTGACTTAAAAAGCGCTTGTATAAATTTGTATTTTATGAGTATCTACAATTAAAAGCTTCCCATGACAATTGTCCTTCTGCTTCACCTCATTTAGCGTTTCCTATTTAAGCGCACATTTACTTCTTATAAATTAAAAATGAATAATTTAATGGGAAATACGGAACAAAATCCCAAATCAACAAAATGGAAGGTGCATACAAAATAAATGTTTTAATTATCCTTTATTTAAGTAAAGACACAAATTCCTGGTATACATATTTATATACAGTTTCTTTAGGCTAATTGCTGCTCGCTTGTTCAAACAAGGGTTTAACAATATTTTTTTAAGGTTTTCAGCAGAAGATTTTTCTCTAAATTTTTCCCCAAATTTGTTTCATATAAAACGTTGAATTTGTATTTGAATAAGTATTGCGCATGTACGAGTATGTATGCTGTTTATATTGAAATAAAAGCAATCGCATAATGAAGGCTAAATGTGTACATGTTGTTTTGTACGATTTTTATTTATTAAAACTCAGGTTTTTTTCATATTGATTTATTTTCTAACCTGGATGCCCGATTCATAAATAATTATTTAAAATTTGTGTGTGTATTTCTAGATCTTCTAAAACGTGGTCAAAAGGAGCCTTTAGTGAAAGAGATAATGGGTTAAAATATTCTACAAAATTATTCCTCGTGAAATTTTACCATACGTACCAAAACTACATATTTCGCTTTTATATTCACACTTATGCTAAAAGCAATCAGGCAAACCTAATATGACAATAAAAAAAATTTTACCTGTGAATTCAAAATGATTTGGAGGTTTTACTTTATGGGTCTAGGTCTCTCACTCGGAGTTGGAATTATTCGGCCCCAAGACAATCACCATGAAATTGTTGCACAGTAAAATCAGCTAATATTCCTTGTGTAAATCAATGAAAATATCACAGTCTGGTTTTCCAAGTATTTAAGCAACTTTTGGTAACTTCGTAGTTCTTCTATAGGCGTACAGTTTGTAAGACGAAGCTACCTGAAGAGGCTATACAGTTGTAAGGTTGAACATGTAGAGTTTAAGTATTAAGGTGCTAAAGATATTTTCAGAGGCTATGCGGACGGATGGTGACGGGTGGGAACGTTAGGGCGAAGAAGAAGCCGTGAAGGGATTGGGGTTGGACATTGCGTTCGACGACAATCATGGCTGCATGCACTGCGACATTGCTTTACTCAGATCGACTGGAGGGTATTCTGCTATATATTTTAATGCGTTTTTGGACTTACTACATTAGTTTGGATTGTGGCGCGAAGAGCGGATTTCCGCGCTCAGAGATAGAGAGAGAGAAATTCCTTAAGTGTGTCGTTAAATTTCCCACAAGGAAGCAATTGATGGCTCTAAGACTCAAAACGAAACTGGAACTCGATGGCATCTGGAGGGCACTGGATAATTTACGAAAGTTGACATAGACATCGAATTAGGTTATGCAGTGGCAAGGCTAAAGGCCTTGGTAACCGCTCGTGGCTGATGAGTTGGTGAACTGCGGTTATTTGGAGCGTTCGGAGTACCGGAACTGTGACAAGCAACAGGAAACTGATGAATAAGACTCATTACAACCGTTAGTGCAATGCTGAATAAGTCAGAAATTTTTCCACATGAAAATTTTGACGCAGTTCGGTTCGTTTAAAGAAGCTCTCTTGAACAATATCAAATTTGCCATATCGGAGAAATACTGAAATGTTCCCTTTCGTAATTAACCGATTCAGTTGTAAAACAACAAAAAAAATTCTGAGATCGCCAGATATTTTGGCAGCAAAATACCTCCTCAGTCAGGGAAGGAGCAAGCTACGTGTCCCAAAAGGACTGATTAAGCGATGCTATCTATGTAGAGGACATATGGCCTCGTCATCTGGTTTCTGTGTTGGACACAGTAAACAGCAGCTTCTCTGCAGCTGTTCGCCTCTCGAAGGATGTTTGGCAGTTTTGGGTTGGATGTATTGAGAAGGGGCGAGCTACATTCTATTTCCCTTCTGCTACTAAGATTCATAAAAGAGTTTGGTAAATGTGCCTGTCAATGTTCTGCCTCCTCTTTATACTTTCTCAAGGCGTTAAATACACAACAAAATATTGCCTGAGTGCTTGCAAAAAATTTGGTGAGTGTGAATGAACTCGCGTGTGGTGTTACACAAACAAATACTTTTGATATTTTTTTTCTTTTTGCACATTCTCTTTATTTATTCTCATGTTAACAACAATAACTTTTTAAAGTTCTGTTGGAAACACGAAATGTCTGCCACACTTTTTTCTGTTTCATAAGATAAGAGTAACTTATTTTCCAGTTTTGTTCATACGACTGCAAAAAATAAAATGTAAAGTCTTGTTTTGGAAGTTTATTTTTAAAATTTTTCTATTTTTTTGCTGCTTGTTTTTAGTTTTGCTAAATCTAAAATAGAAAACCAAAAACCCAGTTTCTGTGCACACATCTACATACATATATACATACATACATGTATATGTATGCATATACATATTTCCTTACCAAAGCTTATTGGAGCTGAATATGCCTTTGTTGCTTCCGACTCTCTTGAATAACCTCAAATAATAGTTAAAAATCACACCAGCCGATGCCAATTTTGACACAAGGAACAGAAGGTGTGAGAAACCAAGAACTGTTGGTTTGGTCCACACTTGAGTTCCATGGAGTCGGAGAACGTTTTGTGTGCTTGATTGCACATGAGTTGGAAGCAGTATAGGCAAGGTGTGCCGTACGGCTTCTAAGGGAGCTACATTCGTTCCAAGGGTTGTTTGGATGGAGTTGCATCTCGCATACGGAGAAGAAATCAAAATGTAGTCTGGGGTTGGACTCGATCCGAAAATCCGACTTCAATTCTCAGAGTAATTTCTTCTTGATTTAATGATCGGATCTAAACCAAATTAGTATGGGATCAAAATCATCTGCAGAAATTGCGTTTTCGAAAGGAGTTAAAATATCCGCTTTCAAAAAATCGGTTTCCGTAAAAAAACCGGTAATCGGTAGAAAAACATTTAATTTTCTTATATTTTTGTAGAGTTTTAACTAGTAGCGGGTAAAACATATTAGAAACCGGTTATTAAAAAACCGGTTTTTGTAATGGATAACCGGTGAAAGAAAAATAATAAAAAAAATTTCAATTTTAAATAATATCTTTATGACCCTTGTGGTCGAAAACGTTTCACGAGGTCCAGAGTTATCCGGTAACATACACACAAAAAATATTCCTTTTTTTGAAGTCGGTTAAACGGATCAACGAAGGAGTTAACCATTCATTTTTAAGCAAAAAGCGTAACCGACTTCAATTCTCATGTAAAAATTAGGGGTACCATTGATTTTTTTCGTGATCCAATGATCGGATCAAAACCAGTCGGCGCTCTCGAGGTACCACCTTTGTGATAAAAAAATAATCGATTAACGGAATCGGCTGACGAGGTTCAAAGTTATGCGATAACATACATTAAAAAAAAATATTCCGATGAATTGATAACCTCCTCCTTTTTTGAAGACAAAAAAGGAAGACGACTTTAAGCAAATACTTACATAAATACATACATTGAAAAGAAGTTCGATCGTTCAACTTCAATGTGATAATTGAATCTTTATTCGAAAGCTTTGCAATGACGACCTTACGTACATATGTATGTGCTTGTGTTAAGTACAAAGTAGTATACGAATTTTTGTTAGCCATACCCTGCAGGAAATGCATATAACTATAAGCTAACTTTAAGTTGATTAGGAAGGAGCTAAAAGGTACTTATTATCTGTTTGATTTCTTTCACGAAATCTAACTATATTTCTATGGCGATGGCCGCGAAATAGATGTAGTCAAGGGTGGTTACCTCTGTATTTGATGTAACTAACTACTTTTGAACATAAAATATCAATAGGAAAATCAAAATATTTTTTAAATTTTATTTTTTATTTTTTTATTTTTATTTATTTTATTACATTTCATATTTGTTTACATATTCTGCTGTAGGTGGTCCCATATTCAAACTCGATCAGACATAACTTCAAAATGATAATATGAAATTTCGATCTTCCTTTTATTTGTCCTCAATTCGAAAAAGTATTTGCGAAGTGCAGGATATTTAAATAGAAACGCGTTTAAAGAAGACAATCTCCTTCATTACTCCTGCATTACTTGTCAACTAGTTTCAAGTTAGCCTTTTGTAGCTAACTACAGGTTATATATTTTATAGAAATCCCGCAAAAAAGCTAGCTACAAGTAGGTTATTTTTTATCAATTGATAATTTTTTTCTGCAGGGTACATTTAAACGAATATGTGTATCCATACACATATGCCTATTTATCTTTGTACTCATACATGTGGACATATATATATATATGTATATATATGTATGCAGCCCATAGATGACCTAAATATATAAGAAAGCATATCCTTTCTATTCAGAAATTTTTAGTTTTCAACTTTTAACATTTATGTATTAGTTTTCTGCTATTAATTTGTGTACTTTACACTTAAGAATCATGCCTTAAGGTACACTTTGTGAATTTGCTTGGACTGACCCCGAAAGTTAATCTACAAATATGAGTGAAAACAAAGTTTGCTAGCTAATATACATATACACAAATTTTAAATTGGATATATATATGTAAATAAGTACACATGCATATAAAAACTTTAATATGCGCGTATGTATTTAAGTAAATACTACATCTGCTTAAAGCTTCATAAACTTGTGTCTGCATAAAATTCATTCGTACAAAAACCTTTTTTTCGCAAATTTCAATCAATACTGTAATAAAAATTATATTTATTGTATTAGTTGCAATAGTCAACAGAACTTTTTTTAATTAAAAAATAAAAACTAAAAGCTACAGTCAGGATTTCCATTTTCTCCTGCAAACATATTTCAAATGAAACTAATTCAGTTTTAAATGAATTATAAATGCTTTATCATACATACATACATACATACGTATAGTACATATGCTCATACATACAAGAATATACGGAGAAGTGTAAAAGTTTTATAAAAAAAAATTTTACGTCCACTCGTTGCTTAAAAATTTATACTTTTACTAAGCAACAATGAAAACTAAATTTTTAATTGACCTTGTTCAAGTCCATAGGTAAATACATAGCACACATTAGCTTCAGCAAGTATCCGACGAGGATAATGCGACGAGGCATGTCTGAACCCGCCACCACATACATCGATGTTCTCTTAATAGCCCCACGGTGATAGTGTCTCTGAAAATAATGGATAACCATCTGGGAAAGAAAGTGCAATCACCTAAGATAGACCTCACGGCGCCATCACAGCTGTTATCCTCCGCCCAAAGGATCGGCATTGTGGATGGCTCTCAGCTCATCTGTCTACCAAACAGTTGTTTGATAACACAGACCGACAAGAAATCTTACTAGCAACCAGAGATTAATTTTCTAAAGGTTTACGAAGTAGGGATGGTACTCAAATATGGGCGTTGAGTTCATGCATTTTTTTTTAATTTTGTTATAAAGTATTATTAAATTGAATGTCCACAGTGAATACATACTTATTTATATGCATACAAAATCTTCTAACTAAATATTTCCAATATCTTTCTAATACGCATATTACTAATTGGATTATTTTGGGAAAGGCACCATGCTAATTTTTGCTTACTTACATGAAACCAAAGCCCTAAAGTGTACTACTTTATTATTATTGCTTAAAATATCTTTTGCATATTGTCGGCCAATTAGCCAGATTTTTATTTGTTTCTGCCATAAAATTTGTCAGTTGACATACGATACTGTCGAGGCCATTATGCAAATAAAACTTTCGATATTTATGTTTGCCATTGTGTTTCGTTTTCCAATTATTGGCTATGCAAGATTATCACAATAAAGTGAATGTTTATGTTGCTATTTTGTAAAGAGTTAATAAATTCAATTAAATTATTAAAATTCAAGTGATAACAATATTTATTGTTGTTTTCCGGGCAGTAAAAAAGATGCCGTACATTTCGAACTCTAACCGCCAAAATAACGTAAGCGACATTTTTTTCAAAATTTTCTTTTTGATGCAGAAATGTATCTAGATGCTCTAGGAATATTTCTGCATCAAAAAGAAAATTTTGAAAAAAATGTCGCTTACGTTATTTTGGCGGTTAGGGCTCGATATGTATGCAGGTTGTTGCATTGTAATATCAGAGCTAGCGTGTTCGATATTTTAGAAAATTATGCATTTCTAATTGTTCTTGCTTCTAGCATCAAATTAAATTTTTTTTTGAAAAAGTGGACTTAGCAGCAACGTTTTTTTTTTTGGTTAGCCATATACAGTTTTAAAAAACAAAAGAAAGCTGTTTTTTAGAAGTACCACATTTCGCTGCTTTTGAACTGGTGGAGATCTAGTTGCTATCGGACTGGTTTGATGTTGGCAATAAAGATTTGATTAACTAGTTCGTACATTCCAAAATTCCAATTCCATTCCTCGAAATTCGAAATATAATAATAATTCGAAAATGTATTCAAGTAGTTATTCATTTATTTACATATTTCTCGTTCATTTGCTTATTTACATTGTTTTGGCATATGTGGCAAGTTGCAAGTTGAAAGTGTGTTGGTGTTGGCGCGGCAACTACAAATGCTACAGCAGCGATAAATCAATTCGTCGAAGCATTGTAAACAAAAATGTACAGTAAACCTTTTATATACCGAAATATTGGATTTATAACACCGTGCGACAAAAAAAAAAAAAATCGAAACACATGAAGCAATAAATATACTCACGAAACTGCGGGCCAAATATAGTAAAACTGCGTTTTTAGTTTTTCTCTCTAACATCAAGATTTTTTTTTTTAAGATTTTGTAGTAGTCGAAGATGTGATTAATTCCGAAAATTATTTAAGAAATTTATTCCAATGTAGAAAAAAAGTATGGGCACCAGATGAAAAAGAAAATTCTGTAGAATTAAAAAATAAAAATAAAATTTTTTGGTTCACAAGGAAGAATAGGTATTGAAAATGTCTATTTATATAGTTTTTTAAGCAAATAAAGTTAGAGGGGTGAAATTAGAGGATGTGGTCGATTGCATATTCGTCACTAAGATATAATTTTTTCGAAAATAATTAATATAAAATTTCATGGATATTGAATGATAAAATATGAAAGGTACATTTTCCATACCTAATCGTCCGTATGCACCCAGAAATTTAATTGGGCTTAATTCTAAAAAAATTTCTCTTTTATTTGATAGTCATACTGTTTTTCTACATTTCGCTGAATTTTTAAATAGTTTCTTGAAACAATTATATTTTTTAAAATTTAAAGACCATCACAAAAAAATGCTGATGTCAGAGAGAAAAACTAAAATCGCAGTTTTACTGTATTTTGTCCATGGTTTTCTGAATAATTTACTGTCGCACGGTGTAGTCAATGTTTTTTCCTAAGAAACTACATATGAACCGATAAAAGAACGCTACATACTTAGAAATTCTAAATATATATAGAAATTAACATAATTAGTTATTTGGATTTTCCTATAGTTGAAAGAATTCATAAAATTCATAAATTAGTCTGACAAAAGTTTCTTGAGACAGCCTACAAAAAAGAGAAATCTACACATATGAAGGTACATATAGAGAGATCTAGTCAAAAAGGTTATAATTTCTTCTTTTTGGTTTTCGAAATAGGCATTTTTGGCTCCACAAAAATCTGTTGCTGATTATCTGGTCCTTACTGTTTAACAATTACAAAATATTTGCTCCTACCTCCTACATAGGCTTTCGTGTTTTTGTTTGGATTTTGAAATGCTTGTACCAGTACATACTAAGTAAAATACAGCTTGCATATTTTCATGTAAGTACATACATAAATAGCCTACACACACAAAACGATTGAAACACGCACGCTCTAATAGAGTTGTAATAGAGAAAACACAAAAATGTATGTACTTCTATAAATTCGAACAAGCATGCATACATACTTGCATACATATGTACGTTTAAGAAATATTAGGTTTGTATAGTAACCAATAGTCAGTACTAATTTGTACTGGAACCTGCAAATTTTTACTGGAAAAGTGTATGATAACCCAAAAAATTTGCAGGAGAGCAACAAATCGAGAGCGCAACAACACGGGAGAGCTGCAAATTCTTGCTAGTGAAATTTCTACTAGCAGAAATTAGCTAGCAGAAGAAGAAGAAGAATAAATGTCAAAAGCCGCCATTTGTTGAATTGGTTTAGCACAAACAAAAGTAAAATAAGTGAAAATTGAAATATTAATGATGTACTAGACTGTGTAAGTGCTTGTGTGAAAAGCAAAGAGTTTTAAACCGATTTATAAATAGTAAAATGTTTACAGCAGAATATCAAAAGGGTGCAACAACTATTCACTTGCAAGTTTTTACTAGTTTTGCGTTCAGTAACTTTTTCTGCTAGTTTTCTCTTCTTGTCAATTTTACGCTCTATTTTGCTTTTACGCTCTGGCTGCAATGTTTTACTGGAGAAGTTACTATACAAACCTAGTATTACCGGCACATTCTATGCTTTCCCAATTTGTATTTCCAATTTGTTTTCAATTCGTGTACAGCCAGAAATTTTTTAGCGTATTTGAAAGTACAACATCGATGCATGCACATGTATGTATATATGTGCATTAGGTTGGTCCAAAAATGCATGTGAAAAGGTAAAGTCGGAATTTCTATGTTCTCAACCACTAGTATTGTTGCATACCGAAAAAATATACGCCTATACGTTTATTTTGAAACAAAAAGTAATTAGAGGTCGCTCACTCAATGCGCTGAAAGTTTCTTTCCCACTGTTCTTTTGTTTGAGGTGAGTTAAGAAAATTATTCGTGGCCCGTTTTAAATTTGATTTATTTGGCGGATATTCAGTTTTCTTCTTCCTTTTGTGGGCTTTTTTCCGCCACAATTTTCACATTTTTTAAAATAAAGGAGTGCATGTCTGCATCCTATCTTCCAGTTCCTCACCCAATTTTACAATTTGAATAATCTTCATTTTGGAACGATTTATTTTGACCTTTTTAGTTTTATTAAGGGAATTCACTTTTAGCGTTTTGACAAATCCTTAAAAACTGATTTTGTACTTTAATTATCAATAACTTGCCAATGGACAATTTAATGCAAAAAAACTATTTTTTTTGAATTCCTAATATGCTTTCGACTTCCTTATTCAGGTGCGTTTAAACGAATATTTACCGATATTTAGTAAAGTATTTACAGTACAATAATTTAAACAAAATAATGAAAATAAATTTTTGGCATGCAATATAAACTGCCGATAGTTTGACGAACAATATGATGAGTTAGGATTTGTTGTGAGTAATCCATTGAAAAAGTAGAGAAACTTAAAATTAAGCGTGCGTTTAAACGAATGTGTGCCACCTTAGAATTCTTGAAAATCAATATTTTTCGATAGGGACACCCTGTTTCTCTTCAAGAGTATCCCAGTAACAATACCCAATTGTTTTTTTAACAATTTTTTCATAGTAACTATATTTTATGGGTCCGCCAAAAACCCCCAGAAAATGCAATGGGGGGACTAATAAAAAATCGTTAGTATTAAAAACTGGATAAATAAACAATTAGTATTATTTTTGGAAGTTTCCTGAAGAGAACAGGAGTTCTCCGATCGAAAAATATTGATTTTCAAGAATTCTATTCCATTTCTACGAAAAGTTGTTTTTCCCTCATACAAAGTAGTACATAGCAAACTTTGAGCGCTTTGAGCGACATCTAAATATTTGTGCATATTACTTCGATATAGAAAAATGCTAGTGGGAGAAAGCATTCAAATTCCGACTTTGATTTTTTTCGACCACCTTAATGCACATACATACGCGCATAACAAAACCGTTTTTGACATTTTGAATTGAAAAGTTTTTCCTATTGTTTCTGGGGCTACAAATTTGTGTACTTTTTATCAGCTTTCATCTGCTATGAACGTATGAAGTACTTTTTGCTTTGTTGTTTTTTGATCTGTGATGTTGTGAGGTTACACTTTCTCTATTTACTAGTCGGCTAGTCGGCGAAGTAAAAAATTTGTGCAAAACAACTGTGTAGAAAAACCATTTAATAGAAAGGAAAAAATTGTGCAAATTTTGCCTTTAGTTTAAAAAAAGTACTTGGAAAAACCAACAACAAGTAGCAACGTTGCCTTATATCTCATGTATTTTAGGTGCCAGTACTACCACTCGCACACGTTTTGCAAATTTTTTGCGGGTTTGAGAAGCTCTACTACCGTATAATAAATAATAAGTAAATTGACTTGGAACCGCTCTTTTTAAGTGAAAAGTATTTCATAAGTAACAAAAAAAAAAAAGACAGTAATCAAATTTATATGCATTTAATAATATTGTAGCGTGTACATATCTGATAAAGTAACCTAAGGTATGCCGAAAAAAGCTCGATGCAAAAAAAAAAAATAAATAATAATAAGTAAAAAAATGTATTTTCTGGTTGAAAGAAGTTCACAATACTAGTAGCAGAAATAACAGAAGTGCTTTATTTCGACCAGTTTTGTCTATATTCCTTTTGTTTATTCAATATTTAACTTTTTTTATAAAACTTTACCTTAATTTATTGCTTATAATTAAATTATTATATTAACTAATTAAATGCGCATTTCTATGACGTCATCATTTTTTTTTTAAAGGACCTTATAATTTCAATGATATGATTAATTCCAAAACTTATTAAGAAAATTCAGTGCAATGTAGAACAAAAATATGGGCACCAAATGAAAGAAAAAATTTTTTCGAATTTTTTGGGTTCACAAGAACGAATTTTATTCTTTAAGCTAATAAAGTTAGTATTTATATAATAATATAATTTTTTCAAAAATAAAAATTGCAAAATTCCAAGGATACTCAAGGATAAACGTATGAATTTCAAGACCTACCCGTTCCTTACCACCAAACCATTTAATCTGTTTTAATACTACAGAATTTTCTCTTTACTTTAATACCCATATTGGTTTTCTAAGTATATTGCATTGAATTTTTTAAATTATTTTTTGAATTACTCATATCTTTAAAATTTCAAAGTTCTTTTAAAAAATCCTGTAATCAGAGAGAAAAACTAAGAACGCAATTTTAATGTATTTGGCTTTTGGTTTCGCGAATTTAATTTTTTTGTCTGCAGAATGGACCTACACCTTTATAAAAAAAAAATTTAAATATTAAATAAACAAAAGAAATATAGCCATAAATGGTCAACATAAGGCGTTTCTATTATTGCCACCAGTGTAAATTTTAGGACTTGAAAAAGGCCGGGATCCCGGGATTAACATTCCTAGTATGTATCGTCTCCGTCGAAACGTACTTAACCGGTTAAAAAAGTCTTAAATTTAAAATCTAAATTTCATTTTTGGACTTTAGACCACTTTTTAAGAACCTCCGACTACTTATTGTGCGTTGCCCGGGCGTATGAGTGACATAAACATTGAATTTGAACTGTTGTTTCAAAATGATGTTATCCTCGCAGGAAACAGCTTTATATTCTATGAATTTCAACAAAGCCAAGAACGTTAATATTTAGTCTGCAAATATCAGTCCCTAGAAATGTCCTTGATGTGGACCAACAGACTAAATATTGGAAAAATTGCATCATTTATAAATAACCTTGCTTATTCCTTTTTCTTTTGAATTTGTTCATGGCAATCATTATCCTCATATGAAAAACTTTTTACTTTGATAAATGACAGAGGTGACATAAAATTTTTAATTTGACCAGTAAACAAAAATAGAAGCGATATAAACCGCATTAAAAACTAATGATATGTATGCATGTAAAACAGTTTCGTAAAACACAAACCTCAAACGTAAAAACATAATCAGATACACTGTTTGAAATTTGAGTACACAAAAGTGTGGTAGAAGAAAAAATGCATAGAAGTGAAATCCTTTTTAATGTGAATACATAAGTAACAGTAAATGTCTACCACATTAAAGAATCACAAGCATGAAAGAACACGCTACGTATGGCACTAGTACTCGTAATTACCATGACCTAGATTCAAATGTTTGTACATGTGTGCTTATTATAAAATAATTATTTATAAATGTTCCCATGTTTACCAAAAAAAAATGTCTAGGTTAAGTCGTAAACTCAACATTTATGTAAGTATTTTTAAATAAATGATAATGATTTATTCTTGGCATAAATCAGTTTGCATAGTCGACAAAAAAAAAACTACACTCAGAAAAAAGGCTGTTAACTATATTTCTCTCAACACCTAATTTGGTTATAGTTACATTATTTAGTTATAGTTACCCAAGTCATGTGTTGAGAGAAATACTTTTAGTAGACTTTTTTTATGGGTGTAAAGAGGCGAGGTAGAATATGCCATTAGAATAAAACGGGAGCTTCAAAAATGCAACGAAAAATGCGTAATAATGTATTTAAATAAAATTAAACAACTTACTACTTAGAAGAAAAAACATTACAACATACATTCAGGAAAAAGTAAGCTAAATGTATATATTTCGCTGAACACATGATTTGATAACTATCACTAAATAAAGTAACTATTTACATATAACTAAATCATTTATTGAGAGAAGCATATTTATTTGACTTAACTGAACTCTGTTCTCAGTGCACACAGGCCGAACACAGCGGCATAATTACAGAGCAGCCATGTTGAAGAAAAAGCCGCATTGCAAGGACAAACATGGAGAGCAACAATAACAAAAAATAAAATAAATCAAAAGCATGGAATCAAAGAATATGTGTGCATATGTTGCGTAGAAAACCACCGTAAAGCAACAAGCAGCTCACAAACGAATGCGGTTTACACAAAGATGCACCATGCTGCTACATGCTCCGCCTGCTTTGTATGATGCATGGTATAGTATTTTGAAATTTATTGCGCCATTCAAATATTTTACTATGAGTATTAAGAATGCTTGATGAATCTCTGATGAGGGCAGATTCCACACTATCACCGAACCACGCATAGTTTCACACATTAATAAATGTTTTCTTTTTTTTTTAAACAAAATGCATTCGCGTTTGATGAACTAAGGCTAAATAAATTTAATTTGTTTTATAATTATTTCATATTAAGTTCGGAAATGAAAAGTAGATACATACCAGAGTTGTCCAAAATTGCTAAATACTCAGCACAAAGCACCACCCAGAAATAAGTCAGCCAAAAATATTTATCGCAACACATATTTTGGTTATAAGTAGTTATGTACATTATTTGGTTATAGTTACCAAATCATATGCTGAGAGAAATATTTTTAGCTGCCTTCTTACTGGGTGTACTAAGAAGGAAAGTATTAAAGTATTTATGTTATACTTAGTTTATAAAAAGTAATAAGTAAATGTTCTACAGGACTAAATGCCGAGTATAAGAGCCGCAAAATTTAACCGCTCAGTCACAATAGGCAATACGATATGAAAGCGACATCGACAAACTGAGTACGCGGAAATTGGTAGGAAGCAATGAAAACTAAGTAACAAATTTGCCTCTTTAGCAATGCTTGCCATTTTCAGGCCACAACTCGCGCAACCTAGAGCCATTTGGCGACTTTAATGAACTTTAGTACGTCATACAGAGAGAGGCAGCTTACTCTGCAATATTCTGCAGGAATGGTTTGCCGAGGGTATTTAGCCTCATGCTTGCGAGGGTAGACACTCGCACAGGAAGAGTTCGACTGTTTTTTTTTTGGCTCAGGGTCATCGCAACTGCGAGAGAACCTGTTGAAAGGCAATCCAAAAAGTTTACCCATTCCTAGGATAGATTTGGTTTTAAGTGGGTCCTAGGACACTGTCGTGTGATGAATTTCGGTAATTTTTCCTTTGATTTCCCTTAGCTAGGCCCCCATCTCCGTCGCGTGGGACACATTTAGTGCGGAGCCGCATCTTGCTAGTTCACCCGCTGCCTAGTTTCCATAAATGTTCCTAAGTCCCGGAACCCATATTAGGGTAATTTCATATTAATCAGAAATATAGGCCATCTCTCTCCTACAGTCAGCCAATAGCTAAGATCTAACAATGGTACAAGGGATTCACTCAGTAGCCGCTTAGCTATCCGAGAAGATATTCACCTGCGTTCTCGCGGGTACATTCTCTTTGATGTACCTTACTGCCTCCTTAATCGCAAACTTTTCGGCCTGGAAACCGCTTGCATCGTCTGGTAGGCGAAAGGATAACTTTAGGTTATATTGCTCAATTAAAAACCTCTGCAGCAACCCCGCATTTCATCTTTGATCCGTGAAGACAGTAAAGCCCTGCAAGAACTGGACCTTTATTTGAGTTCAGTCAATGCGGCTTGGGAATTTCGTGCGGTGTTTGTGGTCTTCGACAGGATATCTATACCTTCGGGCAGGGTCTCATTACATCTGTTACGCCAGACGCTGCTAGTATCTGAATTTCACTTAGCTGCTTACCTACGTAATCTTTTATAAGCGCTAGCCACCCGGCCAGCACCTCATAACAGAGTATACACCCAGTGCAGTTGGTTTCAAACCCCATCTGTTGCCTAATAGTCTCTTAGTTGCATAGAGAGCCACCTTAGTCTCTTCAATGTTTGGCTTCCAGTTAAGTTTGGGATCCAGAGTAGCATCAAGGTATTTCACCTTGTTTGACAGATCCAGTTCCTTTCCTCGGAACCTTGGTTTAGTAAAATTAGGAAATTTTGTTTTATTTGTGAAAGGCATAAGGTCAGAGTTCTCAGGATTGACGCTAAGAGAACAATTTATGGCCCAGCAGTCTACTGTCTTTCGAGCATCTTTCATTTTCCGATTAAATCGTAATAGTTTTGCCGGGTCAAATCGCGCATTTCACTCACACCCGGTATCATTAACGACTATTTGGTATTTATACTGGGTTTTTTCGTACTTTTGCTTGTTGTTTTCATATATATGTATACATAGTTATTTAAACAGTATTTTTGTACAAAGCAATTTTTATATAGAAACAATTCTTCCATTAGGGTTAATCGTACGTCACTAAACAAAGCCGCTACCATCGGAAGTAATCAATTGCCAGTTTCCTCAAATTAGCCTCGAAAATCTTGGCTATGTAATATATACGCAAACTTGTAAGCATTTGTAATCTTAAGCCCATACCTAAAATGGCTTACATAATAATTGAATCGGTGAGTTCGACAAGCATATAAGTCCAAAATCACTTTTTTGTTATTGAGATCAGAATCCGTTAAAGTCACGGACATGTACTAGTTTTCTCAGAATTTCACGGGTGCAATCAGTTGTTCTACGTTAACGGCTACTCTACTACGGTGAAATGAGGAGAAACTCAGTATATGTCCGTGAATTTTACGGATTTCGATCTCATTAAGAAAAAAGTGATTTTGGACTTGTACGGTTGTCGAACTCACCGATTCAATTTCTTGTACATATGAATGTGAATGTAAACACTTGCGTGTTAGAAGCTTCGAAACTATTTGAATGCAATGCAGAAATGTTTACGGGCTTACTGGCATTTACAGCACTTCAAAAGGAATTACCGCAATTTGCTTGCAACGAAAATTTTTAAGAGAATACATATTATGTGTAGATTTCTAGGTATATGTATGTAGCAAGATGTCTAAAACGCGTTTTGGCAAAAATTTAAATTTTATTGCCGATTCTGATAAGAAAATTGGTTCTTAGGGAAAACATCTCAACTCACCCAGTCCTGCTCAGCTCACCGCACATCTCATTTCACTTCAAATCATTTCATCATAAGCGAAAAAAAATATTTATTTAACCATTTTATCGCAATTCTGTGAAAAAAATAATTTTTTGCATGTATATTACAAGCGACAATTCAAAGCTCTAATGCTAACCATTTAAAAAAGAAAAATAGACTTCTCACTATTTTTGGTGTTCTGGAGGAAGATTGGAAAAGAAATTTGGACCACCCTAATGTCCATACATATATTTGTTTAGATTTTTCAATGAGTTTAAATGAATTATCCAGTTGTATATTATTATGATCTGTAAACCCTATTGCTAAAAGTCTAGCTCTTTGAAGTAAATATGTATATAAAGTGTGCCGTTATATAGCTCTGTGAATTATCGGCGTGTGTATTAAGACCGCAGCATGAACATTTGAAGACACTTATAAAGCGGCTGTAGCAGAGTGTGTTATTGGCTAATCCTGTCAAAGGCAACATGTTAAAATTATAATACCAATTTTTATTTTGTATCTCTGAATTATGAAAAAGCATCTGTGAAGTGCAGAACATAAACGTATTCAAACGAAAAATCGCCAACCAAAAGGCTGGTTAATGTAAAAAAAATTGTGGTTAATATTACCAAATCGTTGTTGAAAATATCCAACATGGCATTGTTAATATTAACCCAAAAATAACGTTGATTCCTTTTCAAGTTTGAATTTGATAATATTAAACAACTTTTGGTTGATTTTTCTCTCAGTGCAGGTGTGCAGATTTTTCCATCTGCTATTGGTGGCTGCGCTGGTCACTCTCTAAACTTCTGAATACAGATATCGGAGGGGAGGTTTAACGATCTGGATCGTATCCGCATGCCCCATCTTTATTTCTCGGAATAACATTATAAGCCGGGACCCAGTAAAGATTTATTACACGGTTCAACAAAATTTGGTTGTATTTTTCCTCAAAAAACGGGGCAGACCTCATCTTATAGATTTTTGATGCCGATATCAAGTACATTTACAACATTTTTCCAGCACATCCAGTTTTTGAGAAAAAACTGTTGAAGTGTGGAAAATTGACAAATTTTCAAAATGTTTTTTAAATAGAATTTGGACGTAGTCTTAATGAAAATCCGATTCGTCTGGTGGAATCTAGAAATGTGTGAAAAATTTAAAAAACTCAGCTCTTCAATAACATGCACTTTTTCCCACAAATACGAAAACCCCAATTTATGAATATATTTTAAAAACAATGTGATTTCAGGAACAAATCAAAGTATTTTGTCTCCTAACACTTTCCTCATTCTGCAATGAAATCCCCAATTTTTTTTTTTGCGAATGGCATTGTCATCACTTTTGAAGGTTCGCCATGTTCTTCTCTAGTGTTTTTTTTTTTTTAATTTTTCACCCCTTTCTACTCAATCCATTGACATATTATAAACATTTTTCTTTAAAAATGTACCAACTTTCGATACTTCAACAGTTTTTTTCTCAAAAACTATACGTGCTAGGAAAATTTTTGTAAATGCACTTCAAATCGGCATTTAAAAAAAGCTATAAGATGAGGTCGGCCACGTTTTTAATATAAATTAGGTCATAAGTGCTGGTTTCTCCAACTCAACTTAACTTAGTTTAGCCAATTTTTTAGGCTTAGTCAGGAATAAGCTGTGTAAAAAGTATGCTAAATTTTGACTTAAGTCCAAATAATGGCTAAACTAAGTTAAGTTGAGTTGGAGAAACCAGCCCTAAAACTTTGATGGCAGCTTGTCTAAAAAATAATTGTTGCCAAATTCTCTTCCCAGTTAGCGCTCGCAAAAATAAGTATAGTGCTTATCATAACTTTACGACACTCACATATTGACAAGATTTGACCATTCATCTTAAAATCTTTTTATTTAACTTATTTGTTAATAAAAATATAGTATATTCTGTAACAAAATCCATATAAATCGAAGTTTCAGTCTTTTTGGGACATTAAAAAAATCAACAAACTTTCTTAAAAAAAATAAATAAAAAGTTTCGTTATAATTAAAAAATATGAAGATAAATGGTCAAATGTGAATATTGTAAAATTATAATAATGACTATATTTTTAATGAACAAATTTTTTTCCTCAATTTTTTTTTTAATAAACAATTATGTAAAACAAATAAACTAAAACAACCTTGTAGCCCATTCAATTCTAGTATAGTAAGTGCAAATTTGAAGTAGCTAGGACTTACGCTTGATGTTTCGTATATAGTATAGTTAATTGCTTACTAAAAATATTTCGGAAATGACGAGATTTTCATGTGGGACCGAAAAAAGCATTCGTTTTATTTGACACATACATATGTATACACATTCATTATTCCTGTCCATTTATCAATCTCAAAATTTGTGGAATGAATATACCAACAAGTTAATAACTTCCTAAAATACTAATAACTTCGTATGCAACTTACAAATTTCAGTAACGTATTTATTGACATAGATTGTACATTTTATATACATATCTGTATGTGACTACTCTTTAAAATTAAGACTTTAAATGCATTATAAATCGAAAATGGGTACGAAAATGTCATTTCATAAAGCTCTTTAAATCTATTTTACGTTTCTGAATAAGGTCATAAGTACATACATACATATATTGATGTATATACACACTAGAGGTATACGCCGCCGGGCCACGCCGCCGCCGCCGCCGTTTTTTGTCATTTCTCACGCGCCGCCGCCGAGTTACGAAAATATCGGCGCGGCGGCGACGGCGGCGGCGTTCGGCGCCTAGGGAATTTTGTACAAAATTTTCATGTTGTATGCACATTGAAATACATCGTTTGAAGGAACTAAATACTGCTCGTATAAAAGCACTATTTTACGAAATGAAAATTACATTTTTAAAAGATGTTTTTTTGTCATAATTTGGGCCACTGAACATTTAAAAAAAAGCGTAACTCAGAAAAATATATAGGTAACATGTTTCTCGATCGACAGCGTTTATTACAGTTAAATTAGGGTCGAATAGGGTAGAAAAGTTTTTTTCCTAAGTAGTGGTCAAACCCCAGGAAGGTTTTGCTCCCGCGCATAGCAATATTTTCTACACAGAGTTGAAGTCCCCCTTTTTGGTAAAAATTACTATTATTTTGCATTACATTCTGTTCTCCTTAGAAAAATTTGGCACTTAATATATTATTGGAAATTTAACTATTTATAAGCCATTTTTCAAACAGTGGGTCAAAAAGGCCCGTTGTGGTGGGAGTTGATGGGTTAAACTTTTGGAAAAAAGTAGGCCAACCTTATTTTCAATATATATCCTTTCCAATGACACGCCAATGCTAAAAATGGCAGTTGAAATCATTGGCAGGGGAATTATATGGGACTAGTGCTGGTAACAATAGGGACTATCTGAGGGCTAACCTATGGTGAGTCTGAATTGCTGCAGGGCTAGTACGAACATATATGGGTTTACTGGTTGTTGGTGGCAACACCAAAGCACTTAATATTTGCAAGAATTATTGCACAAAATATGAACTAATTCCGGTACCTAGAAAGTACATTTACATATGTCGAGTTTATGAAGGCAAATTTCGCTATTCAGCTAGCCTTTGAGGAAATTTGTGGAGGTTTGGATGGTGGACAAGAGGTAAATTTTAGTAAAATTTACGTGGCGAATTTTCATCAAGACGTTGTTGAAAAATATAAACTACTCGTAAATTATGACTAATATTTTATACCATAAATCTTCATGAGGCGAAAGCGTTTGGCATACTAAAAATAAATAAACCAAAAAGTTAGAAAGCAATAATTTTGACACGCAAAAGGTATATTTACATAGCATTACAATTTTTGTATAAATCTAAATTTATTTCTTCAAGTTAATTAAGATGTAAAGCGTGCTAAGGACTGATGAATTGCGTGCTTTACCAGTTATGCCTTTTCGTTTTTATTTCATTCTTTTTTAAGGACTCACAACATTGCCAAAGTTTTAGTGGCGTGCCAAAAATTAGAAATCGCTGCATTACACTATGGTCTAAATGCTTGTTTTTCTGGCAAAAACTAACTTTTCACATGTACTAGCATCCCTTGTTTTTGTTGCTATATTTAAGATACAGAGCTAAATGGAGGAAAGGTAACTTTTTTTAGTAAAAAAGCCATAATCTAGTAAACAATCAGCAGCCAAAATCCACTGATTTTTATGCAGTTGAAAATAAAGTAAATATGGTAATATGGCTGTCAAAAGAAAGAGGTTTAAAAAGGCTTACAGTCGAAAGTATTTTTGTGAATGGTTGCCACCTGTTTGAAATTTTTAATTTGATTTAATTGACAACATAAATTAAATATTGCAATATGGGTATCAAACTGCAGAGGTTTAGGAAAGTTTTCTGCCGAAAATTTTTTTGAGGAGGGTTATCACCTGTTTGAAAAATTTTACGCAATTAAAATAAGTTAAATATTACAAAATGGGTATAAAACAACACAAAAATACTTTTAAGGCGCAGTGAAGCGCGCCGGGTATTTCCTGGAGCTTAAGAAATTACTAATTCTTTTTAAATCGTAGCTTTACATAAACTAGGATATTTTGTGAGTTTATAAATCCGCTATTTTCGTAGCTTACCCTAATGAACTAAGTACTTACCGTTTTGAAGGGAGAACTAAATAAAAAGAGAAGGCAAAAGGCTGTTTTTGTTGTTGCAAAGGTTGCCTCTTTTAACTTTTCGGTAGGCAAAGTAAGCCATTCAGACTTTTCAGGTTTTGAATTGAAATCAATATAATTTGACAACATTTCCAAAAATGTCTGCTGTATAAATGGATTTTTATACAAACAAGTATCGGAAAAATGAAAAAATTTGACATATTTAGAAAGAAATAAGTGAAGAGTAAAAACATTCCTGAGTTAATTTAAGAGTCCAGTAATTTAAAAGGAATGTAATCAGAACAAATCACTGATTGACAATGTGTGTATTTGTAATAAAATCACAATTACGATGGCGTAATCCTATGGTTTCACGTAATTATTTTTTTAGTTTAACTAAATTCGAATTTACAAACAGGTGGCAACCCTATTAATAATATTTTTAATCTAAAAGCTTCTTTAACCTCTTTCGTCTGACTCCCTTATGGTGATACCTACCTATTTCAATTACCTAATTCCTTTAATTCAAGTGAAACTTAATTTTTAAACAGGTGGCAACTCGCTGCATGTAGTTAATACACATTTCGATTGATACCCATCTCTTAATAATTCATTTAACTTATAAAAACATTTGAATCTAATTTTTGAACAATCTAATTTTTTAACAGGTGGCAACTCTTTAATTTATTGTCCACAGGTCAAGCTTTTTAATCTGACACCTCATTTTTGAAAACGGAACGAATCTAGGGTTGTTCGACTTCACTAGAAAGTCGACTTTCGACTTTTCGATCGACTCTTCACGAAGAAAAGTCGACTTTGTTTTTTTAAATACGACCAAACAGCACTCCGCGAGCTTGTTGGAAGATCAGTTTTTTTGGCAAATAAATTAAACAAAAGTCGAGAGTCGAAAGTGAAAACTCGACTTAGTCGACTTCCATAAACTGAAATTCGATTACTAAAAGTCGACTTTCAGGAGTAAAAAGTCGATTTTGGTCGAAAGTCGAAGTCGACTTTGCCATCCCTAAACGAATCGTGCAGATCTCAAGGCGCTGATAAAAAATTAAAAAATAATTATTTACATCTTATATATAAAAATAAGTGCACGTTTTTGGTGTGACCTCATAACTTGAGAACGGCTTCACCGAATCCAACCAAATTTATGTAGCATATTCGATCTATCATGCAGATGGTTTATGCCCGAATTCGGAAAAGGGGGCGTGGCACCTCCCATA
>NW_016159760.1:14827-30277 GCF_001687245.7 Rhagoletis zephyria | reverse complement strand
CAACAGTGACCATAAGATAGTCCTGGACAAGTCCAATTTTGGAGGTTTTTTTCGTTGGATCACGATTACGTTCTGTACTTCACAGATGCTTTTTCATATTTCGGAAACACAGAAAAACAAAATTTTTATCATTTTACAACCATGTTGCTTCTGACGGCATTTGAACCCGGACCATCCTGAAAGCTAACAAATAGTGGCAAGCATCTCTGCGCACAGAGCTACAGCCACACATGTAAATGTGTGTTCAAATGTTCACTTTGAATCAAGGCCAGACGAAGCGATTGGGGAATTTACAGGGTGGTGTTCTTAAAAATTGTTTTTATTGAATTGCAAGACAACACCACCCTGTCACTGCCAAACTGTACTTTTCGTCTATCTCTAGACCGATTCCTTGGGGACTGATCGAAGGCTGACATTTCCGATGCAAGCAAATGTCCAATTCTGACCAGTCAAATTTTAACCAGTGAAGTAATAGTCTTATTGCTGAATGGAGTATATAACGGAGAGCTGCATGGATACACTCAAATTACATTTTAAGTCACTCGCTTTCTTTTCACATCTGCACACACTCGCACTCATTTATTTCCAAACATAACGTGCGATAGCATGATAAAAACATAACAAGGTAAAACCATTGAGAGGCAGTCTGACGTTTGCCAACAATATAATTTTAAAATCAAAACTCAAACTCACACACACATTCTCATTTTCAATCTCAAACAACAACAATTGTGAACAATTTAATTTTTTTATTTCAATTTTATATGATTTTAAAATGTTGGCAAACGTCAGAAAAAAATCATGGCCGACGAATTGAGAGAATGAATTTACCTTGCAATGTTTTTATCATGTGCGATTGAGTGAGTAATTCACACCATGATAAAAATATAGCAAGGTAGAACCGTTCTCTCAATTTGTCGGCCATGATTTTTTTTTGAAGTTTGCCAACATTTTAAAATCATATAAAAGTGAAAAGAAAAAAATGAAATTGTTCGAAATTGTTGTTGCTTGAGATTGAAAATGAAAATGTATGTGTGAGTTTGTGAGTAAATTTAAAAATTAAATTGTTTGGAAACGTCAAGAATTTGAAAAATTCGTCTCAGCGGTTCTACCTTACTATATTTTTATCATGATTCACACTATCAAGTGCTCGATTCAAATAACAAGTGCTTGATTTGAAAAACAAGTGCATGGCATAACTGCTGTAATGAAAGTACCAAAGAAAAAACATTTGTAAAGACAATTTTTGTTAATTTTATTGGTTTCCTAACTGCATATTATAATGCAAAAATATCAACTGATTAAGGGCATCATCATTTGACAAAAGGTGGCATCTTCTGTCAGAAATAACATTTCCAGCAGAAGAAAAAACTCTTTCTGACGATGCGCTAGTTGAAGGAGTGGCTATTACTCTACGACTGAGTTTATGCAGCAGCGGCATTTCGCATTTGTGTACCTCCCACCAATTAATTATATCGAAGTCCGTATGAAAATATACCTCAATATTTTCATATCGCCGTAGCTCTGCAGTAGCTTTATCAGTTCTGCTTACAAAGGTAGGTTGTTTAAGAAGACCTGAAACCAGCTCAAAGTTGTCTGAAGGTAACAAAGGTGTATCCGCAATTTGTGGTTCCGTTGTACTGTCAGAATTCTCAGTTAACGTTCTCATAATTTGTAAACATTTCACTTTTGTGTACCTTTGCTCAGATTCGGTAAAGTTCTAAAAGCACAATTTTGTGCAAATCTGTTAGTTGTCAACAGCAACTGTTTTTAAATAATAAAGCAACTTATTTTTCAAGTCCCTAATAAAGCCGATGTCTTCAGAGGTAACATTGCATTTCTTTTGTAGACTAATTATGTAAATGTACGTCAGGTGCATAACTAAATTATTTAGTAGAACTAATATATTTAAAAAAATACTTCATCAATATGAAGTTTTTTCAAAATTGTCGTATTCTCTACTAATTGTTTGAAGTCAATGGGTGTCATTCGATTGTCGACTTGCTTTTCATAACAGCATTTTTTACTCGCTTGACTTGATTTGGAAAGAGTATATCAATGCCATATTTGAAATCAAATGAGTACACTGCAGCTAAGCATTGATTTCAAAACTAACTATGAATCTCACTGTTAGTACGGTATTTCTCACTAACCTTTTAGAGTTCACAGCAATGAGTTCATACTGTTTAGATGGAAGTGAGTAAACTCATGCTGTTGTCTGGTATATAATTCAAAACAATTGTAGCAAATATGTATGTATATCTGCATGAAGGAAACCGAGAGAGCGTAAAGTTACGCTTATCATGTGAACTAGAATCTAGAGCGGTGGGTACACGTTTGGCAACATGCTTATATTTAGTTATGCATGTGTCTTTAAATTTGTAACTTTAAAATCGTTTAAAGCTCCAGCTACTAGATACATGTGTTGCAGTTGTGAAGCGTTTAACTCAAAAATTTACGAAACTAAAGCATTCAAGACCATAAATATTAAATTCCACTTATAAGTTTACACGAACGTATTTTAAGAATACCCAAAAATTGTGCTCATGAGTATAGGAACTATGTTGACGTGTATACATTTATGTATGTACATATGTATGTTTCATTGTAGGCCATTAATAAACGCCCTCCTTTGCTTCGCAATGAAGGGAACGCACACAACTCAAACACCTTTCCCAAATCCTTTTATAAAAATATACTATGCACGTAAATCCTTATGAGCATACAAATACATATATATACATAGTGTTTTTGCGCTCACAACACACTTGGGTGATTTGCGACGCTTACCATTGTAGCACCATTTAATAGCCCGCCCAAATTGCATATAATGAAGGAAATTTTATTACTTCATTGGGCGTTTTTAAGGAATGCGATGTCCATGCATACACTAAGTAGATACAATGTATAGTGTATGTGTGTGTGTGTGTGTAAAATATTTACTGGCGAGTAAGTAATTCCCTACCGTAGGGCCTTTTCCATATATAGTTTTCGGCTCAAGGAAGTGCCACCCAAATATAGGAAATGTTGCCGTAAATCATAGTAGTTTGTCACGAGATATGGTGTATAATTTTTGTACTTAGTTACCTGTAATTGGACGCCGTTACTTTGCAAGTACTGTGCACATACAAAGAGACGTATACTCCCTTGCGAGAAGTAGTGAGAAATGGCATTTTGCCTTAAGACCTGTGTGCAGTGTTGGCAGGTTGGTAAGAAAATTTATATATAAATGTATATATTTACAAGCAGTGTTGGCACTAATGAATAGATTTTTTTTTATCAATTGGTCAATTAGATTAAATTCAATCGGATTTCAGTTAATCATGATTTAGTTAAATCTGAATATTCAGTTAATTGTAATCGTGATTAAAAATAATAATTTTTAATTTTATTATTAACAATAATAATACTTTTTTTTTTATATATACATATATAGTACGTGTTTTTATAAGCGCCAAACACAAAAGAATCATTGCAACTGGTGTTTGGTTTCAAATTCGGACAAACTAGGCCACTTAATCAGATTTTTTTTTTTTTTAATTGGATTAACGAGTACTTATTAAAATTAATTAATCATAATCAGAACCGACGACAAACGAAAAAAAAAATTACCATTTGTCTTACAGATGATTACGATTAATTAATGTCAACCTTTAAGCGTGATTAACATATTAATCGTTAATTTTTAATCATTCATCAGATTAATATTTTGCCAACACTGTTTACAAGTCTGGGTTTTTCAGTGTGGGACATAAGAAAAATTTGTATATGTTAGGGATAATATGTACATACAAGTAAGTAACTGTAAGTGGTACGCTTACTATAATTCGCATCAAGCTGAAAATTAATACGAATGTTGGGCACACCATGACAAATAAAATTTGAAATTTATTTAAGGTAAATTTGCTTATTCGCTACTTTCGGCCAACGATGAGTTTTATCATAAAAATTGGTTAATAAAATTTGACGTAGGTGGGATTTTTTGAAATGAAGGTGATTTTTAATTTTTGACAAAATTTGTACTTTTCTTGCTTTCCACCGAAAGCTCTAAAGAGCTAAAATCACTAAATGCTATTAATACCTTTTACAAATCGGCTTTATCAGATCTACTGAGCACTTTTTAGCTTGAGTAATTTATTTGCATTTTAACTCGACCGGGACACATTTTTGTTTTGGCTTTTTGGAGTCATTTCCAAAATTCATAACTTCCAAACCCTATGAGACTCTATTTCGGAAAAACGTTATTGGAAAGGAATATCTTTAGTATTTTTGATTGAATATGGTTTGATTAAAATAATTTTGAGAATTTGGATTGTAATTTTAAAATAAAAGGCAACTTTTTTTTTTTAAAGAAAATTTGTATCAAAAATTATTATTTTTTTGTGAAACAAATACATAGCTTAATTCATTACGTTTAAAATGATGTAATTTAAGCAAGAAAAATTGAACTTATACGGAATTTTATAAACCACACCTGACATTTTTATCGATATTTTCCACACCCATAATTTTTAAGAACATATTTAAAAAAGTTTTTTAGTACATTTCTGCAAGTTTTAATATGAAATCAGATTCGAAGGCCAAAACGCAGAAAATCACTTTTTGTTACATTTTATGTGGAATCGCCGTATATCAACAAATTTCCATTGCCACTAACAATGCATATTGAAACTAATTTGTAATGCAATAATAATGTAATGTAATGCTAAAATAAACGTTCACTAAATGCACGTTGGTTTGTAATTAGGAAAAGCCCCTCGAGAAGACATGCAGGGGAGCACTGTTTTGGTAAGCCGTTCAGTCTGGCTTTACTTAAGAAGGCCTACCTAAATTATCTTCTGAGATGAACACACATACATACATATGCACTTCCGCTTGTTTAGTATTTACGTATCTGTGTATGACCAGCTATGAGTCTTCACAAACCCGTTTCGTGCTGGTGTATTTTGTCAACAAACCTAAAGTACGAGTCTGTGAAGCTGTGTACTCATCACAATGTCACCGGATAAGCCCAATAATATTTACATATGAAATTGTGTTGACTATGACAGTTGCTAACTATTACTCGTACTAGTAGTTCCTGCGATGCAAGTGCCTTCAATGCTGTTGACATTGCCTGTCGATAGTTTTGCACATTTTCTAGCCATTTCTACATAGTTGATGTGAACTGCTTGTTAGTCACATTTAAGTTGTTTCTTGCAAATACATACATACATATCTTATATATGTATGCCCTTTGTTGTGGATGCTGTATACGCATTGAAATGCACTACAAGTTGTGCAAGAAAACATTATTTCTATGTAACTATATGTGAGTGTGTTAGTAGATGTAATGTCACACTTCAATGCTTTTGCTTTATAGAACCACAAATTGTTAAGGCTCAGTTATGCATACTTGGATTGCATGAGAGTTGTCACATAAATTAAAAATGCATATGTATGTACATATGTTGTAAGGGAAGCTCATACAGAAATAGCCACTTCATGGAGTACACTTCGGCTTTTACGTATTTAGTCAGTCTTGGTGATATTGATTTTGCCAAATGCTATAAATTCTATTCCTTGAACTTTTACCAAACGAGTTTCGTTCCTTCAAGGCCACAAAAGGGAATAGAAATTGGGACATGTCTGAGCGCAGTTGATATCTGCCTCTGCTCATGATCCCGGTAAACTGGCATTAGCTATAATCAATAGAATCATTCCTTTTGAAAGCTGTATATAGGTTAAGAGCCCGGGCTCTCTTTGGCCACCTACCACCACCCCAGTACTTACTGCCTTCTGAGTCCGCAGGTTCTAATAATTATGAGGATCAACTGGACCAACAAATTGCTCAGGGCCCATAAAGACAGTTGAGGATGCTTCTTCAGCCAACTAGTTTATGACCTCGTAGCTGAATGTGGTCATCCTGCACTGAGAAAAGAGTTTGACTATGCCAACTAAAAAAGTTTCTCTCATGATTTGGTTATATGTAGTTAAATTTTTTGGTCATAGTTACCATATCATGTGCGGAAGGAAGCGACGGTCCCAAGTGTATACCCAAAGTGACCAACTATTTCATAGCTCAAAGAATTATAGGCTAGGTTGGGTTTGGTTAAAGTGGTTGCCCCAGGCAAAGGAAATACTTGGACAACTAAGAGATTGTCGTTTATGATACCACGAAAAAACTGAATGGAAACCCTTAATGTAGTCGGCAAAACGCCGCGAGCCGATTACCAAATTTCTAAAGCGGCTAATTTCGATCCCTGAGGGGTCAGTGTTAGTTAAGAAGTGCGTGCCAAATTCCTTGCATCATAGCCTCGCGATGGTTAGTGTGACTATGATTGCACCTCATCTTCCGCTTGACATTTGATACAAAAGGGATCAGTTTAGATTCCTAGTCTTACTGCAGTAATCAACCAATCGCACAATGGCCTGTCAGAAAGCTCAACGCTATCCCTCGAAAGGTAACGTGTTCTTCGGCACCTTCAATGGTAAAGATGGGTCACTCGTGTCTTGCGCTGCAAAAATATTTCAAAGTGCACTATAAAACATCGCTTTCTTTTGTCCATTTTATTAGGTAGGTAGGCCCAACCATTCAAGAGTGTACCGCAGGAGGACAGAGGCGTTCCTAGTTGCTCCTTATCTGGAGATAACGTTTTGAGGGTGCGTTTCTAACGCCAGGTCATCAAACACGCAGTTTCCCGCGATGTCACTATGATCCGGCACCTAAAGTTTTTAAGAAGTACTCCGACGCGATTTATAGATATGTCAAAGATTCCTTTACCGATTTCGCACTATCACACTCTTTAGCAATGAGTCTACCGCTTCCTTGATGGAAGGTATTTCCACCTGAAATACACTGCAGAAGTCCGTAAGCCTGAACATAGTTTTGGTGGTGAGTTTCCGGCAGAAGAAATCTCCACCAACCCTTTCTTCAAGCTTTGTTCCATCCGTGTAGAATTTTGCTGCTCCCTTCTTCGAGTAACCCCGAGGCAGAGGAGCTTCTGGGAGCCCTCCAGAACTCCACAATGCTACTACCCGGTTTCCTTGAGCTTAATAGCAGTTCGTGATGCGAATATTAGGTCTGAAATATTCGCAGGCGCCATATTCAATATGACGTTAAGCGCCATTGTAGATGCGGTTCGTAATGCCCCATCAATTCCGACTATTGCGATCCGCTGTAAACGCTCCAGTTGTTTTACAAGTGTAGCCTTCTCTAGTGAGTTTCACCAGACGAGAAAGCTCCTTGAAGCACGATAGGCTTAAATCTGGTTTCATAGAGGTAATGAACTACTACCATAGTAGTAGACTTCACCTTGTACCGACAGCTCCCCTGGTTCAGGTAACCTTGAGACAGATAAAAAGGGAGTCTGGAAATCGTCCCTTAACCAAAAGTTCCACATAATCTACATAAGCGGTCACGCGAAAGCCCATTCTTTCCAATCCAGAGCTGGGGATAGAAAACACCATCTTGCGGGTGACCGTATTGACTCTGCGCCGAGTGCATGCGCTCCCCTACTTTACCGCGGTTGTTCTATCACGAAACAAGCTGCAGATAAGCCTTATTAATTTACGCGGATCAATGATGACCTGTAAGAAAATAGGGATATTCTCAAAATGTTTTACGTATTTTACTAGCCTTCAGACGTAGATTCCATTCGGTTTTGTTGGATTTCGTTTTTCGCTTTGAATCTACCATAATGTTGTGCTTGGGCGAAGACCACATTCCGAGTGAAAATAAAGAGAGGACTTGGAGTACAGACGGTTACTGTTAACGGTTTTCGCTTCATAGAGGATTCCTTTAGCCAACTTAGTCATGATAAAGCCCTGTCTAAAAACTTTTCTTCCAATTTGCATTTCGGCCGCACTGTGACTCGAGTTGATTTCACCTGGTAAATGATGGGAGTACTTTCTCTTTACAGAGTGTATTGGGAGGATACTAAACTATTGGTTGTCACGTGATGTGGTTAAATATCACGCCCAATCGTCACGGCGGCTACTTGCAGAACAACGAGGTGGAGTCATCTTAAAACTTTCCTTAGTGTGAACCCACATCGAAGAACCCATTTTTGCCATGTGGTTACGCATTTGGTATGGGTTGAATAGTAACCAAATTTGCCAACGACTCGCCGGAGAACTCGCCGTCGGATGAAAAGCACAGTTCGCCGGCGGGTCGCAAAAACAACTCGCCTAGATTTTGTGAGGCTACGAAAAATATTTACTTACATACGTCCAAAATAAGTTGTTCCTTATAAAAATGTACCACTTTTTTTTAGGAAAAATGGAAAAAGCATCAAGGTCTAAGCGGTAGAAATTATGGCTGCTATTTCGGAAATCACCCCACATCTGTTCATCAGATTTCTTTCTCTGGACTTAATTTTATCTTAAACGTTGACACTGTTATGAAGTTATAATAAAAACCAAAAATATTTGATTTGTTAATTTGGTATTTTTTAGCCATAAATAATTAAAATTTTGGTGTAACTTTTTTAGCAACAATGATGGCACAAGTGTTCTCAAATTTATGCTGGAGTCTTCGCACATTACTTTCAACTAGTGTGTTTCATAAAAAACGCTGGTGTGGAAATGATTCATCAGAGAGTTTTTTCCTCGAGTTACAGCTAAAAAAAAAATGTGATTATTGCCGAACATACCAAACACATCAGTCCAAATATTTGTCAGTTACATTTGACAAATCATAATTATCTACTAAAAATATGCAACGTAATAAATATTCCGATGCTGCTTTGCATGCAAACTATTTAGTGGTAAAAACTCGGTTGAAGAGAAAATCCCATTCCCAAAACGCATAACACGCAGACAGAAATTGTCAATGATAAATTTTCAAAATAAATATTATTAAATAAGTTATAAATGAATATACTACATATGAATTCAATGCGGATTTTTTTTTTTCAAAATGTAGCAGAAAATATGTCATTTCGATTACTTTTTATGCACAAACAAGTGTGTGTGTGTTATAGTAAAGTATGGTATAGTAAATATTTAATTACGTCACATTTCTACTACGCCTGCTTTTCACCGCCAAATAAATAATTTATCAAATACAAAAAAAAATATTCGAATTAAATCCTGCTAGTGGATAAAAAGATTTTCTGCATTTACGAAATTTATTATTTTTAAAAGTTATTTGTTTTCATTTGTTATTGCAATACGTAATGCGTTGCATTTTTTTTCTCGCAGAAATACATACATATATGTATACATAAATGCGATTCCATCATTCATTTATTGACTTTCATCAGTAATACACAAATACTCTGCTTCGCTGAAGAAAAAATCCTTTCATTTTTTACATTTTATACTGTAAAGCGCATTGTTTTTATCACTAGCTTAAAGCGAAAAGTTGTTAAGTCCATTTTTATAAATTTTAAAGGTAAAGAAAAAGAATTGTTATAGCAATTTTTTTTAGGGATTTTGTATGTTTAATTATTTTGAACTTAGCGAATTTCCTGTACCTCCTTTAGTCTAAGCAAATTTGCCTTTCATTGAGTTTAAACGAGAAGAAATAGAAAAAAGTACCTTAAAGTTCTGCATTTTTAATTTCTTTGCTTCCTATATGAAAATTTCAGTTTTCCCAAAAAGTGGACTTTGCAACTTTTCACACTAAGCTAACAATATGTGCTTACACATATGTATGTATGTACGTAGAACGCATTGTTATTTTTTGTTAAGAGAACAAATAAAATATATTGACCGATTGTGTTTCTACGAAAAAAAAAAATTCAATCAACAACTTCATCAATTTAAAAATGGCGATTCATTTAATGAAAATATTTTCAATTTCCCTGAAAGAAGCTGCGAAACGGAGCTATTGAAGCACCAAATATCGACTTTATAAAAAGTTAACCAATTTCGCCACAAATGATTTGCGCTCTTATCAAATATTTACGCAACTGGTTTTTAGTTATGTTTTTCCCGCATAAAGGCATCAAAAGGACATAGTTCAATGTATTTGTAAACGTTTTTTTTTCGAACGCAATTTAGTCATAAAATGCAGCGCGAGTGCACACTTCAGTTGCTTTTGTGTCAAATATTTACTTAACTGAAGTGAAAAAAATGCTTGTAATTTTCTTTGGTATTTTTGGTGGACTACCTTTTTGCCTTATATGTATGTAGGCAAGTAAACATCCTTTTCATTTTTCTGACATTTTCTCTGACATTTTGTTTACAGATGCCCGCCAATTACAGGAACCACGCTTTACCCCCCACAACTCACCACTGTGCAGGCCATGTGGGACGCACAGCAATTCTGCAGCGTAATGCGTTGGGTAAGTTTCGTCCACTTGCTAGCTTTTACAATGTGCATGTAACACACATATATGTATGTGTATGTAATATCATTTGTATGTTATCCACTAACAAAACAATACGCCAATGGCGAAATTCCTTGAATCGCATTGGAAATGCTTCTTAAATTTATTTTTCTTACTTTCTGTGACAGTTTTCCCCTTTCAAATTCGGCCCAGTACTGTGCAAGTACTTGCAGTTCAGTATAAAAGTATGCTCAAATGCATTGTATGTAAGTATGTTGCTAAAGCCTGCTTTTACTTAAGCCATGCGTGGCCATTGTAGCAGCATTTACAAGCCATTTAACCGACCGAATATCCAGCAGATCGCACAAATAGTCGTTTACGAGTATACACCGGCTACTTCCACCTTCCGCCGTTGGCTTGCAGTCCAACGCATTATCCTACCTGTTTTACTGCCAGTCTGTTGATGATGGGGACATTGTAAACCTACATATAACCACTACGTGTTCTGGTCGCTTGCCGCTTTCCGTTTTCTTTACTTGCCCACGATTCTTGTACAGCTGAGTGACTTACGTGTAAGCCAATCAAGGATTTTCGACGACAATACGAAATGCCAGTAACATTGTTCTTTTTTTTGTATAATGAAGTGGAAATATAATAACTTTATGAGGCTTCCTGTGAATGTTCAATATATGTAAATATGTATATTAGACTGCATCCCTCAAAAAAAAAAAAAATTAAAAAAAATTGGTTCATTGAAATTATAAAATCTATTATATTTTAAGATTCGCACAATATGCCACGCATATTACTCGTAAAGGCAGACAATTTTCGGGCTTTTTCGTTGGGCTTTTCTGTTTATAAAATATCTAATTTCTACCTGCATTGAAAATACAAGCGTCGTCATACCTACTACCACCTTCTACTTGAAATAACCAGTGTTTAAAAATTTGCAACACTCTTTAATTTAATGGATTTCATACAAACATTTCAGCACAGAAACAAAGAAGAACTACCTCTTCAGAAATCTTATTAGAAACGACATTTTTGGTTGACCAATGTTCTAGCTGAAGTGTTATAAAAAACTGTAATTTGTGCCGTCCAGGTGTATAATATTTATTACATTTCCTAAGCTGTGTTTCGTTTTTTTTTCCATAAAATAATTTAGATTAACAAAAGACTCGGTTAAATTCAATTTAGGTATGTATATTTTACCATAATTTATTTTCATTTGATTGGCTGTAAAAACAATTCCGTCCTATTTTATAATTTTCATTAAAATGCCGAGCAAAAGAAGCTACCTGCCTACAAGCCTCACTGGTGACCAGCGAGCGACCGAAAATGAAAATAGTCGAATTATATTCGAGAGTGGCGAAAAGTGGATTGATAGTAAAATGAAAAGAAAATCACATACGTTCTCCTGTGATTTTTATATTTCCATTTTATTAGACTGAGCCACAGCTAGGCGTGGCCGGGTAACTCTATGTAGTATGTTATAAAAATACACCCACTTACCAAATTTTAACAAAGTGTCTCGAAAACTGAGGGACTAGATTGCGTTCAAACAAACAGCAGACAGACGGAAATGGCAAAATCGACTCGGCTCGACGTGCTGATCATTTTGGCATACCTATTAATGGGTCCATCTCTCCTTCTGCGGCGCCCGCTGTAGCTGTGTGGTTAGATGTGTGTTCCACCACTCCGTAAGATCTGGATTCGATACGTATATTGGGCACCATATAAATTAGAAAAGTTGTTTCTAGCAGCGGTCGCCCCTCGGCAAATTGGAGGAGAAGTTCGACCAAACACTTAACTAAAGTGTAAGCGCCAAAATATTACTATTATGTCTTCTTCTTCTGGTACTTACAAATATCGGACCAAACTTATAATACCACTTTATAGTTATTAAAGTGGCCCCGAAAAGTCCCGAAATAGTCCTTGAATAATTCCATAATCCCGAAAAATTTTGAAGGGTCTTGAAAATTATAACAAAAAGGATCCCGAGAATTTTCTAATAAAAGTTAAGTCCCGAAAAAGTCCCCAAAGTTAAAAAAAAGTCACGAATCTCGAAAAAATTCGGAGCAAATCTGGAAAAGCTTTGGAAAATTCCGAAGATTACGAAGCAATTGATTACTTAGTCGATCCATAAAACACAAAAGCTAAAATTTTGGGGACAGGCAACGAAATCAGCGGAAATAAGGTCAATTGACACTATTTCGCATACTGGTGGGAAATAAAGTCAAAAGACATTGTTACCATTTAAAAAGGGAAATAAATCCGTTGACATTATTACTCTTTCAAACACTGCGTCGCATTCCGCCGCGCCACACCGCGCTTATTTTATTTCGCATCGCTATGGGAAATAGTGTAATTTGACGTTATTTCCGTTGATCTTGTTAGCTGTCACCCAAACATTTCCGATTAGTCTTTCTTTTCCTGAAGCGTTTAGTTTTTTAAAGTATAGATACTAAATACCTTGGCAATTTAGTAATTAGTCCCCTCAAATACTCAAGTACTTAAAAATTTAGTATGTATTTAGTATCTCCTTAGTCCTTTAATTCCATTTTCTTTGGCATTTAGAGTTTCTACTTGAATATTTATGCATATCTATGTAATGGGTGCTTAGTATCTAAATAGGTACTCTAAATGTAATTACTCTTCATTTCAGTAAACCTATTAATCTGGGAATTCCATCAAATTTGATGAGTTTCCATCAAATTATTTATACAACATATATCTGTTACCACTAACTAAAATTCTGTGAAGCGTTAACAACTTAATTAGTGAAGATATTTTGTGTTAGCGATTGTCAAATTACTAATTAACAAATTAATAAAAATTGCATTTATTGAATTGCATTAAATAAGTAAATACTTGTAATTTAAATGGATTATCTATTTTAAGCATGTGTAAGTGCCAATTTAAGTATCCGTTTATATTTAAAATTGCTGAGTGAAAAGTACGCCCATATAAATATGTACATATATTGAAAATGAATTAAATGCTCTAATTAATGTCCGATGAATAACCGCAATTGTATTAACACGTTTATATATTATTTACATATGTACGTATGTATAGGCACACGATAGTTTTTAATTCTGGCATAAATATGTATGGTCATGGAGAGATACACTGGCCGAATACTCTGCACTGAAGGCTTATGCAACACAAACACACATTTCTGAAACTGCCCTGTAGGAAATAAAACTACTTTAAAAGCAATTTAAAAAGTACTTTTTTACCAACTATAAGTGGTTGGAGTTCTTCCTTTTTTCATATAAGCAACTAACTTTATTAACATGGCCATGTCCTAGGAGCAGGTCAATTATCCGACTCTGCATTTTATTTCAACTAGTTTAAAATGCATTTGGTTTAAAGAACTTCAATGTCAGTATTTTTCGTTTGAATACGCATTCGTTCTGCACTTCACAAATGCTTTTTCATATTTCGAAGCCAAAAAAAAAATTCATTTCAACATTTTGCCTCTGATGGGATTTGAACCCGCACCTTCTGGAAGCTAACAAATAACAGCAAGCACCTCTGCACGCTCAGCCACAGCCAGACATGTAAGTGTGCTTTCAAATGTTCAGTTTGAATTGTGTGCAAGCAGCAAGCCGATTGTCCGACTCTGCATTTGATTCCAACTACTTTAAAATGCATCTGGATTAAAACACTTTAAAGTCACTATGTTTCATTTAAATACGCTTTAGGTCTGCACTTCACAGATGCTTTTTCATACATCCAAGACACAAATTGTTTCTTTTGGTAAAAAGGGTATCAAAATTCGAAATATTTACTCACTTCACTTGTTTCAAAGTAGTTTTTCTATTAGTTTGATTTAAAAAAAAGTCACTTGTTTCCGACTGGGTGATTAACGATCATTGTGACATTTTAGTGCACATGCATGCATAAGTACATACCAACGTAGAGAAATTTATTGCTCATTGCCAATTTGTGGCAATTAAAGTCATAAACAATAAGCTAAATTTAAATTAATGAATAAAGTGCGAGCGAATAAAAGGTAAATATTTACACTGTTGATTAATAAAAAAAAAAAATCTGAGTGTATATTACTTCGGGTTTAAAAACTGATTGTAAGCATACATTTTTCGTAATTTAAAAACTGTGAAGTTATGTAGAATTTCGGTTGACCATTGGTCATAATCTTGTGCCTTTGAGGGTTTTATACAGCTAAATTTGCTATGTCGTTTTTTTTTTTTTGAATTCCGCATTCAATATTTTTCTTTTTTCAGTGGTTATTTTATAATTCCAGTTTTACAAAAGCCAAGAATTAATGCCCATTTTTTTAATGAACAAAAGTGTAAAGTTTCTTGATGCCCATAAAATTGCAATGCCCACTTTTTGAGGGATTAAAAATGTTTGCTCAAATTTTTATTATCAACAACTTATAGCCAGTTTTTATTTTCAATCGTTGAACTATTGAATTTTTTAGACATAAATGTGAAGGTGAAAAAAGAAATGATAAAAACGATGAAGCTGAAAAAGTGAAGGCAAAATTAACGATAAAGAAATAACGATAAATACATACGTACATACATAAGAATTAGGGTAACTGAAAGAGTAAGAAGATTTATTGAAACTAGAGTGCCAGTTACTGTCGAAATTCGACAGTTTTTCTAGTTTTAGAAGCCTTGGAGAGGTTTTCTAACTTAACACGTAGCGATACTTATACGGTACAAATTAACTAACCGGAAAATCTTCTGCTAAAACGTAACTTCGATAACTATTGATCTACTGAAATTTGTTGGTTCCAGCAAAGCAAAGTTTATGGAATTTTCAAAATATATCGATTTATCGAAATTTCAAGGTTATATAAGCTTATCGATTTATCACTGTTTTCGCATTTAATCATCTTAACAGATGTAACGAGTTATCAAAATGTTTAGATAGTTTTCGAAAAATGTGGAGATGTCAAAAGTAAAAATTTATAAAGGTATCCAAAGTTTTTACATTTTTGAGTTATCGAAATTTATCGAGCCATCGAATTTCACAGTTATCGAAATTGGTCGAGTTAACAAATTTTGTTGAGTTATCGAATTTTAGTAGTTCTTGAAATTCATCGTACTATCCATATGTATCAAATCATCGAAATTTATCGATAAACTTGAATGTATCGGGTCAATTCCAAGTCCTGCCGAAGTCCTTCAAAGACTTTCTCAGATAAAAAAAAAAT
>NW_016159760.1:0-12516 GCF_001687245.7 Rhagoletis zephyria | reverse complement strand
TTTGCAATTCAGTCGATTTCAATTTTACAGTCTCATTTGTTGAAGAATATGTACATATGTATAAAAACTTGCGGATATCAGCCAACTACAGTAGTATAACTCTTTAAGGTTGTTTTCGATATCAGTGAGCACCAACTTTTTCATCTAGTTTTTCTGCCTAAGGCTAAAAGTGTTCATTTGTTGGTGGGCTTATTGCAGCGTGTGCGCGCTGGCAGCAATGTCACTTAAGTATGTTTTATTTCTAGGTAGAAAAGTAAATTCGGTTAAAGAAGATTATATATTGTCAGATTTATTTATTTTCTTTTTTTGTGGCAAAAACTGCTTTTATGTTATAGGTCAGAGATACAGTCAGTGCAGCTTTAAATTTAGTAATCTTTCTGTTCGGAAACAGTTTTGTTTTAGATTCTTTTTTAGTTTTCACAGCATGCACTTAATGTATTCAATTGTGTGCTTGTTTACGTTTGTTGCTCTATTTGTCCTGAAGTTTTTTTTTGTGACATTGACATTGACATGCCGGAAAAGGCAGCCACCACAGTTTACCGTGCACATGCGCTGGACAGCAATTTCGTACTGACACATTTTTGTATGCACATAGCCATTTGATCGTTGACTGCTGTTTATAAAAAATTAGAAGCTGTTGGTATAGTTTATGGAGAAAAAAAAAACGGTTAAGCAAACATTTTTGAGTTGTATAGCAAATAATTACATATTACTTTTTCTTTAAAGGTCCAATAACTCAGTCAGTTTTCAATCGATTTTTGAAACAACTAATTTTTAAGCAAAAAATAAAACCGACTTCGATTCTCATATAAAAATTTAAGATTATCGTTAATTTCTTCAAGATCCAATGATCGGATTGAAAATCGCATTGATTTTTGAGAATTTTTTTTGCTGTCTGTCCTACGCATTTTTTTCTTTATGAAAAATTTTATATTTTTTTTTTATATGAAAACAAAATGCGTAAGATAACAGCCAGTAAAATAATTCTCAAAAATCAACGCGAATTTTTAGACATTTGAAATTTGCACATCATCAAACTAAAATTTAATGGGCTATAAAACTGCATACCTGAATTCTTTTTAGAAATTCGTATTAAAAAGTTAGCGATTTTGCTGAAACTTTGCAGGTTATACTTAATTTTTGTACACAGTATCGTTAGCCATATGTTAAAACAAAATTAACAAAAAAATGTAAAACATTGCAAATATTAACAAAAAAGAGCCGTACGCTCAATTTTGGGAGTAACAATACATAACTAACTAATAAAAATTCAGTGCAATGTAGGATAACAATATCATATAAAAGAAAAAAATCTGTAGAATTAGAGAATGGATGTGGAAAATGTCCTTTAAAAAGTTTTCCTTTAATATCCTTGAAAATTTGCAAATTTTGTTTTGAAATAATTATTGTTTGAGAACTAATATACGCACGACCTCATCATCGAATTTCGTCCTGCAAACTTTATTAACTTAAAAAGATAAAATTTATTAAAAGCGCGTTTTCAATACCAATTCGTCCCTGTAAATCAAAAAACTATTGTTTTTAAATTCTACAGAATTTTCTCTTTCATTTGGTGCCCATATAGGTGTTCTATATTGCACTTTGAAAAAATCCTGACGTGTAAAACTTAAAACGCAGTTTTACTATATTTGGCCTACAGTTTCGTGAGTACATGGATTCTTTCGTGTGTTTTGAATTTTTATTTATTTTTTTGTCGCACATTAAAAGAAATACAGAATATTTGGCGTCCCGTATGAAATAAATAAATTAGCAGGGCAATCGACGACAAAAGAGGACTGTCCCATATAATACAGAACGGATGGTCACCGTACTCATATGTCAGTACGGTCATGTACACTGAGGGAAATAACGCTTAGAAATGAATATTTTGAGTATTTAAATCAAATGAAAACGTGTTCAAAAATAGTTTATGTACTTATAATGGAAATATTTAATTCAAATACGCCCCTTTTAAAATGAAGCACTTAGCACTTGACGGATGCTTTTTCATAATTAAGATAGTGTACATATGTATACCAAGCATGTACAGCGATGACAATTATGTTAACACATACACACACATAAGTACATAGTAAATGATTATCTGTACAAATGCACTAATCGCGTTCTGCGGTGCGGATTGAACTCAACATTTGAAAGCACGTCTGTAGCTGAGTGCGCACAGATGTTTACAAACACATACTGACTGTTAAATTTCAAAAAAAATATTAAATAACTATTTAAGAAGAAGTGTCGACCATTAAATTTATTAATTCTTCATTTGGCTGTATGTAATTAAATTATGTTTGCAAAGGAAATTTTATCTGGCCGATGACATAAGATGATACATATTTATCGGTTTTAGTTGATCTTGTTGGCAGAAAGCGTTAAAAACTGTCTTTGGCCTACTATTTGGATTTATTATTTTTCCTTAGTCCAATTTATGAATTGCATTTAGAATGCTTTAAATGATTAATGTGTGCGCTCTAATCCGCAGCTATGCGAACACTGAATGTTTTGAAGTAATATTTTATAAATTTTTATTAGTCTTATTAATAGCTTCATACTTTTTCTGCTGTTTTCTTGTGTTCCTTTCTTATTTATCTAGTTTTCTTTGGTACTTTTTTATCTCAATCCGACATCCAAGTACTTGGTAAATATTTACACTTTTCTTAAATGCACTTGTCACCAAGCAAAGCAACCTCTTTATCGCCACTGACCACAACCCAACACGGCCAAGTGCTTTGTTGATGTGTCGGCTTGTGGCATACGTATATATGTATGTACATAATAGGGTGGTTGAGCCTGTTTTTTTAATCAGGTTTAGCTATAATGGCATTTTTTATATTAATTTTTTCAATATCGGTTAAATGTATAAAGAATGGAGCTTTGTGGAAAAGCTTTAAGTGAAAAAAGGCTTAAGTACCAGGTACTCATGAAATATGATGTGTTAATATCTTTATCCCGAAAGGGTCTCGTACTAGACCCGAAAAAGTCATGAACTGATCCCGAAAAAGTCCCAAGCTATATCAATGAGCAAAGTTGCTATCACAGCTGATTACATTTTTTTTCGTTTGTTATACTTTTGAATTCGTCTTGGTTTACGCGTGAAGGTTTACGCAAATTTTACACATACCGGGAGCAAAGGTGTTTGTTTACACATCAAAAACCCCTAGTGAAAATGGTATTATGCCCGTTTGCACCAATCATTTTTTAATGATCACCCCGTTAAAATTTAAATGACAAATCCACAGTTTCACCAATCAATTTTAAAATTTATCAAACTGTTAAAATTGAAAATTGCACAATTTTCTTCGGAAAATATGCTAGTAAATCTAAAATTTTTGAAGCAACCGGGCAACGATTTTGTTCGGTAAATTTGTCATTTTAAATATTAACAGTCTGATAAATTTTAAAATTGATCGGTAAAACTGGGGTTTACAATTTTTTTTTAAATTTTCGTCTTGCTTTTTATCAAGACCTTAACAGCTTTATAAATCGGAAATTTGTATGAAAAAGACACATTATAAAGCTCTTTAAACTTATCTAATTTTTTTATTAACAAGGCCGTTAATGGGGCGTATTTTTGTTTTCGTACGAATCGAAAATCATGAAATTTTCCTATCATTTTGTATTCAAAGATTTCAAATTTTCGACTCGTACGAAAACCAGATTACGTCTCAATATGTATAACTGCATAAATCGTATTTAGGAAATGATTTCAAAAAAGCCAACGGTAAACCGGTCTTGGAAAGTAGGCAAGTAATTGCACAACCTAGTATGCTATATACATACATACATATATTTTTATAAGAAGTACGAGTGTACATGTCTACGATATATATTTACATAGTATGCTGTTCAAACATTCTTTTGTGATTGCTGGCATTTCGCCTGGCATTTTTTTGCGGCAACCCAATGTAGAAGAAATACGCAATTCACCACAGACTTTGGCTCTGAAAAGTATTTGTGGCAACAGCCTCCTTCAAAACTATGAAAAATTTATAAATCAGACTCTTTCATGCTAGGGTTAAGCATTCAGCATCGACAATATGCATACATATATAATATTTGCACGAATTGCTTGTTTGTTCATCCAGATTTACTTAGGCCAGCAGTTGGTATTTATAAGTATGTATGTACATACTTCCGTGTTTATATGTGTTTGAGCCACAAACAGTTCCCTCAATTCTCTACGGTATTCCCGGTGTTTATCCAGTCTTAAAGAATGTGAAAATGCAATGCAGTTTTCTTGTTCTTAAGAAGATTTAATGCCATTGATTATGGATGAAAATAATAACGTATTAAAGGATGCTTGGAGTTTGGGTAAATAAAATTTTAGTACGTACCGGCTGAGATTAGGGTAACCACGTTTTCAGATGGCCAGACCCTGAGGTTGAAAAATCTTTCACTTCCACCGGTATCACCCCATTCTCCTTTCAATTATTATCGGAGTGAAACTGACGGTGAACAATTCAGCGACAGTGACTAAATTTTGGTTGCGTTCATATAATATAATGTAATGTTGCAAAAATAAGTATGTCTATTAAATATAGTTTTTGTCTTAAGGCGTTATTTGTCAAAATGTATTAATATTTGCAGAACAATGTAATTGTTTACCAAAGTTTTGATGACATATTTAGTTTATACACACCTTTTGTATGGGTATTTACCCTCTTCCCATCTGTAATTATTTTGCGTCCACTTCAAGGGGCTCTCGACTTCCAGTGTTGACAGTCAGTATCCTCTGGGTAGCAGCCGAACAATCGTTCAGAAGAGAGCTAACTAAATAAGTATGACTTTTTGATCATTACTCTATGTATTGTCTAAGTAATTGCCCAAATTTGATAAACTGTGCAATGTGATATGAATAAGTAGTCTTTAAGAAAATTTCTATGGGAATTTAGACGCCCTTAACTTGTTGCTTTATTAATAAATCAACCTTCCAATTGTTCACTTAGCTGCAAATCACATTCGTATGAATTCTTTATATCATTGACTAATTATTTCATAGTCCTTTGACAATATATTGCCTGTTGTAGTGCTTGGTAATAACAATAATTAAGCAACCACCTTGTGTTAAACCCAATTGCGTTGTTTATTCAGCTGTGAGTTCAGCTCCATTCAGCAACAATATTGATTTCATTTGAAATTCGAAAACACAGAGGAAGAAGTAATTTGTGTTAATATTGTTGCTGGTCGGAAAGTGTTTGTGTTTGCAATGGTTTTAGACACTCCTCGTCATTTGAATAGCCCACTTGTTTAATCCTTAGCATTTACAGTTTTGCTTTTATTTTTTTAATATTTGTTAAATTTTTATAAACTATAGCATGTTTAATATACAACGAAAACCGTGCAAATCCGATTTTCAAATTTTATTCAAATGAAAAACATCTACTATGTAAAAGGTGCGCTATCCTAATGACCAATAGTGAATGAGGTAATAATTTTTTTAGAAAAAATTTGGGTATGCAGTTTTGTAGCCCATGCCATTTTGCTCATCGCAGCGGTACTCATAACTTATAGTGCTTATCATAACTATACGACACTCACATATTGACAAGATTTATTATTTTTTAATTTTAATTATTTTTTTTTTTTATAAAAGTATAGATTATTTTTCAACAAAAACCATGTAAAGAGAGAATTAAATTTTTGCCCAATTTAAAAAAAAATCAACAAACTTGCGTAAAAATTTCGAGCTTTTTAATGAGATATCTTAGAAATATTTTGAGTATGCAGTTTTGTAGCGAGTTCAATTTTAGTAGAATAAAAAGCAAGTTTTAAGTAGCTGCGTCTTGCCGCTGAGATTTGCGAATTTTTTTGTTGACGATGTCAGTTATTTTCTTCCATACGAAGTCTTTTCTCCATATAACGAATGCATGATACTTTTTTTCTTTATTGTATGGGAAAAAATGCAGAAGAGTGTCAGTAAAAAATTTTCAAAATTCAACGTTAGCGTATAGCTATTTAAAACTTGCATTTTATTTTACTAAAATTGAGTGAGCTACAAAACTGCATACTCAACAAATTTCCATGAAAATTTGTTTAAAAGTTGAAAATTTTAGTGAATATTTTTTCGAATTTTCCTAAATTTTATATTTGATGCAAAATGAACTGTATTTGCATCAAAAATTCCCTAAAAAAATGTATTACGAAAAACATTGCAAATATTAAAAAAAAAAACACTGTACAAAAACATATTCTGGTGGGTCTACATGAAATCTAATTAAAAAGTCGAAAATTTTACGACAGTTTGTTGATTATTTTTTTTTATTGAAACATTGAAACCTGCATTTATGCGGTTTTTGTTAAAGAATAAACTATACTTTTATAAAAAAATAATTAAAATCAAAAAATAATAAAATACATAAATAGTAAGATCTTGTCAATATGTGAGCGTCGATAAGCACTATAGAACATGTTCTAGTAAGTATTCAAGTATTTTCATAGAAGTATATAGGATTTGGTAATCTCGAAAAAAAAAAAAATAAGTTTAAGGAATACAAGTGCGCAACAAGAAAATTTGTGTTGACTCTTTCCCGGTTAATTTTTCAACCATCATGGACCATACCTCACAAAATTTTTGTATTTGTTCGATTTAACTACTTCCTGCCTACTTCAAGGCAAAAGCAGAAGGTATCTATTAATAATTTATGTATTAAATCAATCACAGCGTCACCAAGAGCTGAATCGTTGAGGCATACCAGCACAAGTACCATAGAAGCACCCACAATCAGGCCCTCAATTCCTCATTTTACAATCTACGCTTTAGTGCTCCTCAATGCATTGCTCATACATTAATAGGAATTGTTTCACTTTACACGTGATTGCTTGTATGGATGTTGCTAAACACACATGCAAATCAAAATGTATCGAAAACCAATTTACACATTTCAATTCCCAATTGATGTGATTTTCTCTTACAACCGTTACAATGAATTTCACTTAAGTGCTACTAAGACGATATCATACGTACATACTTATATTTGTATACGTTCATTAGGATGCATCACCCAACATGCAAAAAAAAGATACATATTGCTTTTCCGCCAGAAATATAAAATGTATAATATTATAAGGCTCTTAGAGAAATATTTGAAAACGCCTACAAAAATTTACTTTTTAGAAACACAATTAGTTTTTAAAAATATTTTTTCTAAAAAAGTATCTTCAGATGATGGAAGAGTTTAAGCTTAAAAGGCCTGCATAGAAATGTTACAAAATTTTTTCGAAATCTTAATAGTTTTCCATTTTTTTCCAGAATTCTTTAAATAAACAAAATTGTATAAGACCGCAACTTTTTTTTTTTTGTGATGCACACTAATGTAACCGTTGTTGTTAAACATCCATCGTCATAAGATCACAACAATTGGTGCTTGAGTAAGTATTTTGCACAGCGTAGCTAAGGTGGTTAACCGCGATTGATTGAGAAACTTTGTTGCTCTTAACTTGAAAGTCAAAACGCTTAAATAATGTTTTCTATATTATCAATTTAATGCCACAGCAGCCATTACAGCGGTAGCAGTCGAGTCATTCAAAACATTAGCGCTGCGCATCGCAAAGCACAAACAATGCTCTTTGCTCCTTTTTAATGATGAGATTTATTACAGCTACTTTATCAATTTTACTTACTCATTCATCTAAATTAGGGGTTATAGCTGCATAGTTCTACTAAGAAGTGTGCCACTATGCCTAAAATCCCAGAATTTAAAATTTGTTAAACTTATAACAAACTTCCAGAAAAAAATTGTTCCCATAAAAACAAAATAAAATACCCAAAATAAAGAAAAATCATATTTGGGAAACTTTTTTTTGGGAAGAAAATATTTATTTTTTGGATAAAGATGAATTTTTTTTGTAGATAAATAATATATTTTTTAATTTAACTTAGATTTAATATGTATTTACGTAAGTCATTTTTTTATTTAAAGAAAAAATAAAGGTTTTAAGGGTTTGAGAAAAATTCTTTTCTTTTTTTTTTAATTTTTTCGAATGAAACAATTTTTTTTTTTTGAGAAAAATTAATTTTTTGGCGATTTTGGGTTGAAAAGGTTTTTGAGGAAAAACCATTTTTTACCAATATTTACAAAAATACATAAAAATTAAAAAAAGATTGTTGGTGGAAAAATTATGAGACTGCCTCATTTTCGCCTATATGTTTTTTATACAATAAAAAAAATGTATTTATGACAAAAACTATTTTTTTAGGAAAAATGTGAATGAAAATTTTACATAAGCGTTTGTTTTTGTTTATTTCTTTTGATATCACAATTTACAATTCAAATCATAATTTTTTTTTTTATATAGGTGTAAGACCCTGAAAGGATTAAAATACTTTATTTGGTTGATTTGATTTGTAATTTTATTCCTTAATTTACCAAATTTGCATTTTTCAAATTTTGTTTCCCTTTTTCGATATTATACATGTCCGGTACTCCGACATTCAGTTGGGTCCGGGATAATTCTCAATGGCCCTGTTTGTAGGTTGTTCCATGTTCCTCATCCATTTGTGTGAACTGCAAATGTATTCCCCTCTTAATTACTCCGATTGGACATCTTATTGTTTCGGCTTTGCATTCATCAAGGTATGCTCCAGCCTTAGCCAATTCGTTGGCCCTTTAAATACCGTACATATACTTATGGTCAGATACCCAGGAATAGTATAACCTTTTTAAGCATATTTTATACTCAAATTTATCAACAAAATAGTAGTAACTTTTAGTAGTATCAATTTAATTATCTAGTATAAGCATATTTTCTGTTTAAAAAATTTCAAGAAACAGACTTTGCATGTATGTATGGGTTAAAAATGTTACAATTCACGTTAAAGTGGTAAAAGGAGTGTAGGTATCGCTTTGAGAAACGAAACTTTACTTCAACTTGAAAGAAGGCGCCAAATCTTTCTTTTCGAAGTCAATGAAATGAATACTTTCCCTTAATATCTAGTATGCGTTTGGTATAAATTCGCAGCATGACTCTGAGTTGAATTTTGGCTGATTGCTTGGCTGATGCACAAATCCCCATAGACGTCTCTTTATACCCGCCTATCTTTCCTCTCATCTTGACTTTCATGCTATTCGAGCTAGCACTTTTAAGCAAAACTGCAATTACTTTCTTTTTTTAGTTCACGAAATTTTCTTTGTTTTTTTTTCGCCTTGCCATCCACAAAAACCTTCACTTTAAATGCTGTCTTCGCCAAACCGCAGTATTCGTACACCAACTGAGTGAAATTCTCAACACGATAACATGCGGCAGAACTCTCAGTTGCAGCAAAAAGTGAAAGCTTTGCGGTAGTTGCATCATCCGTATACGCATACACGCCGCGTATATAATGCAGTAGTGAACGATTCAAATGTTGTTGCAATATGTATGACTTTTATGCTTCAACCTTTTGGTAGAAATAGTTGCAACTATCTGCTTCTATTTCGTTCCAGTTTACTCGAGTCCTGGCGAATGCTCACTCGATTTGACAGTTTTCCTTCCCAATTGAGTTGCTCTTGTCTTACACGTGAACTACATTCTATGTATTCTTACTTAGATTTTTTTTAGAGCACACTTGAGTGTGGAATGTACAGTCGTTGATGTGATGCAAGTGGAATCGCAAGGTAATATGCAGATAAAGTGGTAAGGATATGTTTCAAATGTACTGACGGGCCCACACTCATGCGGTTGTTGCTAAGAAAAAAATTGTATTTTGCTGCGATGTTTGCTTCGGAATCTTTATTTAAGCCAAGGCAAGCTATTCTTCAAAAATTGTTACATAAAGACATGCAGTAGGGAAGGCAGAAAATTATTACACTTAACTCTATAATATTTATATATTAGGGTGGTCCTTAAAAAATCAAATGAACGAATTTTTTCAGTTTCACCACCTCAATCGGTAATACCACGGCAACATAAATCACATGTAAATATTGGGCCCGATTGGAGACGGTTAAGGCGTGTCGCAAAGGGGTCAAAAGCCAGATGCCTCTAATGAACTCAAAAGTTTAAAACTATTATTATTTTTTTTATTTAATACCCAAAATCGTTACAACTAAAGTCGAGGATATCAAATATAAATTTTGGTCCCGATGGGAGTAGGTTAAGATGTCTTCATAGGGTTGTCTGAACTTTGACCCCTGTGTGAAACGCCTTAACCAACTTCAATCGGGTCCAAACTATCGGGACTATAGTAGCATCGAAGTAGGGGTTGATGATGTAAAAATTTGTATTATACCACCCTAGTATACATAGATATTTTTACGATTGGCTTAAAGTTTAAAATGTTAACTACAACAAAATTGATAACAGCCACACTGCAATTATATAATTCAGAAATTGCTCTGGACTTTTTTCTATCTCTCTAGAAGATATCTAAACAAGTCAGAATAAAAATCGATTCGATCCCGAGACATACGATCTTAGAGATAAATTTTTGAAATGATGATAGCCAGGTAGAAACGAGCAAACACTCTCTCAAAAATTCCAACAGCCGCTTCAACAAATGTTTTCATTTCTCGAAATTATAACTGTCAACAGTGAAGTGGGAAGATGTTCGTCCAATGGGGTCACTGGCAGTGCAGTTTAAACATTTGCTGTAGTCGTCATCGACCCTTCATCCGGGGCAGTATTGTTCCCTTTTGCTGGAAGGGGTGTTTACGTGACGGGTCCCAAACCGAGCGCACATCCCATTGCTGGGACAGCCGCTTGCTTCAAGACAGACACCCGCTTGCAGTCGCACCTACTGGTTTACGGCGCGTTTATAAAAGGTTTGTGAGAGTTAGAGATAGCATTTTGTATGAACTATTTCATGAATTTTCCGAGCGGGTATTCGAAAACTTATTTCTACGAGACCTAGTAAAAATAGTGAAAGTTTTTTCTCAATGTAGACAAACGATTTCAATTGATAATGGCATTAGAAAAAACATTTCCTTCCGACCGAGATCGTCTTACTAACGGAAGATGCATCCGCCAACGAAATTGTTTGCTTTTGATATTTCCCAGCAAAAAATCAGTAATCGCTTTTAGTGGTAACGTGTTCTAGAAGGCATAGCGTTGTAATGCCTTAGAATTTGTTCGCTTCTTTTAGGCATAGCCGGTAATGCAAAGTAGAATGTCCTACAATATTTTATTTATTTCGCTTCTTTGTTTCATTTCGGGGAATGCAAAGTAGAATGTCCTATAATATTTATTTTTTAATTCGCTTCTTTGCTTCATTTCCGGGAATACAAAGTAGAATGTCCTACAATATTATATTTGTTTCGCTTCTTTGTTTTATTTCGGGGAATGCAAAGTATAATGCTGCATCGTAGTCAGCTGAAAAATAGAATGAATATCCAAAAATTCTTTTTCTACGGTACTTTCTGTGGAAATTTGTCTCGCATAAAAATCATGTTTTGCTTTGTTCAATTTGCAGCGAAGTTGAAGTCAGTCAATGAAGTGAAGTACAAGAGTGAGGAAGTACGATTTTAAGCTTTATTAAATATGCATGTATGTACATACCGATTTTTAAGAAAATACAACTGAGCTGATTTATAAAAATTTTAATTAATTTTAATCTTTTAAGACATTTTCTGATTTCAATTTAATATAAATAAGTATGCACTTATCTAGGCATTCTACATTAGTTTCTCTGTAAAGCATTCTTTGTTCGCTTCTCTGGATTCTGTTTATCCATGCGTTCTCCCTTCGTTTTAAGGTAATGCTGCGGGTAAGGGCTTACCGCCAATGACATGCCCATGTTAAAATAAGGCCTTCTTGAAGCGAAAGGGTAAGCGATTCCCATCGCCTAGCTCGTTTCCACTTTCGTTTCTGTGGTAATCGTGTTTTTTGCTGGGTTCTGACAATTACTTTGAATTTATAGGGATAGTGTGCTTGTGCATATCATTCGAGGATATTGCTTTGTCAAGATTTGTTACATACGATTTACCGATTGAATGCTCTTTTATGACATCTAAATTCGTTGTGTGTATGTATGTATAGTTATTTCGTATTCTCACTTTAACTGAGGAATCTGAATGTTGAGTTTTCTTAACTTTTTAACACCTTGGCCAACTCAATCGCTTTGCCTAAACTAATACGTGTTTCTGGCAGTGAAAGTGAGTATATATGCCAACATATGCGGCAATCACTCACTTGTAGATTAGAACTGCAGTATTTACACTGAGAAAAAAAATAAACCATATCCTCTTTGTTTCCAAGCCAAAACACGTATGATTTTGCGCCAAACGACCTTATGTTTACTTTAAAGTTTAAAAAGATTACTATTGGAAATTTTTTTGTTTGAACATGATTTCGATCTGCAATTCACATATGCTTTTTCGTAATTAAGAGAATGCAAGCATCTCTGCAAACTCAGATACAGCACACAACAGGTAAGTGTGTTTTCAACTGTTCACTTTGAATCAAGGTCAAATCACGCGATTGTTATATTTGTACCGATTTGGTTTTTCTAGTTAGAGAATGGCATTGATTGGAAATTGTGTATTGCTTTTAAACGCATTCACTATAAAAATTTCTAGCGAACACCGT